>NC_134485.1:210331600-210561600 GCF_040206685.1 Ascaphus truei | reverse complement strand
TCAGTGTGTGTGGAATTGCAAATGTAAAAGACACTGCTATACCAGGTAAATACTTTTGTATTAAAGATTCTGGTACAGACACTACGCTCTGTAGATGACAAAAAAAACACAATTTCTAATGTCTGACATTAATTATAACTAAATTTTACATTTACAGTGGTAAGCTAATTCTGGCCACAGCTTGTGATTGGCAGTTTTGGTTAATTTGTTTTGTATCTGATATGTAGTACTTGTTCAACTGTTCTAACTAGTGTGTTTGCAAATAATGTCTGTACAGCATTAACAGTATCGTATCAATTTGCATTTGAGACCTAGCGCAACAGTTGCTGTGGTGTCAAGTAGGGATTTGCATATTTTGTTGGTTTAGAAAAAACTTGTTGGCAAAATGCTCACTGAAGTCATTTACTTTCCCAACTTCCAATCCTTTTACAATTCTTTGCTTCACAACTTCAACTGGGTTTGAAACGTTGGTAAAAGTATTCCCAAAATTGATCCTGGTAAATAAATAGCATTATTTTTCCAGAGAAACTGTAGCCACTAACTCATTGCGTGTTCATGATTGATACAGTATGGTGTTTTTACAAATAGTTCTGGGCATGTCTACAATTACTATAATGCAGTTGCACCATTCCAAACGGCATATGCCGGGATGCACCGATGTGGGGGTACCACATCCTGATCCTGCGTTGCCGATGACTGTTCACATCCGCTTGGGGTGCGATACCCAGCATCGGTGCTTGGTGAGTCTCCCCAATAATATGTTATCATATTTGAGCCTATAAAAAAATATAGATCTAAACTTTAGAATAAGAGCACTTCTGTTTGGGGTAGACCCTTGTCTGGGACAGAAGGCAATGTCTTGTCCCTAATCTGTTTAGCTGACATTAAAAGCACAGCATTCGATTTTCCTTTTTTTTTTTTTTTAAAGCAACCATGCAGTGTACAGATGCTATACACGGTTATTGCCCCTTTGTCTGCATGCCAAGATGTATACATCATTAAACTGCCATTTGTATGTTTCACTAGGAATTAACTGCACAGCTAATAAGAAACGTTTTGGTAAAATGAGCCTATTTGAGTTTGCTGTGTTTGTGGCGTATCCTTTCTGAGACTGGAAGCTCCCCCCATACTGGAATTGCTAAGATGATGCCGTTCTACAGTGATGCATGGCAGAAATCTTTTCTCCTGCTTACAGAAGGAAAACAATTGGCAAGTGTCAGAAGTGTTTCCTTTTTATGCAGAAGGGGCCCGGGCATCACAGGCCCGGGCATCACAGGCCCCTCTTGGAGATAAATGGTGGTCTAAACCCATGCAAAAAATGGTTTTACAGCATGTTTGCTAACCTGTTTTATGGACCTCTACCCCCAGTAAATTACAACTACTATAGCGCGAGATTTTAGGGCACCTGTTTTCCTGTGCTGTTTCAATTAATATTCTGTGGTATTCCCTTTCATTCACCATTGCTGCTAACTTTGCTTAATAGTAATCAAAACATTTAATGTAAATTAGCCCATGCTATAGTTTGTCAAATGGATATGGGTGTATATACCAGGCAGTGGTTTTGTTTAGCAAGTAACAAAAGCTGAAAGGGAATACCACATTCTAGCAACCTAAGCGATTCGTGTCCTGTACGATTGTGGGTGTACAATTCTGCTGTTAACAGAATCCCGACGTGATTATTTGTAATTGTACTCAAGGTATGTCTCAAAGAAAGTGTTCACAATTAAAAAGCTGCTACGAGTCTGCCACGTTCTAGTTGTTCTTTTGTAATGAAACTGCTTCTAAAAACAAGACACTGCCTGGGTTGGACAGCCACAACGCACAAACTGCTTTGGGACTGACAACCTAAATATATACACAGATGTGCAGTACCAACATAAATATATACAGAGATGTGCAGTACCAGCCTAAATATATACACAGATGTGCAGTACCAACATAAATATATACAGAGATGTGCAGTACCAGCATGAAGTGCAAATAGACGTTTGTTTTGCTCTATTTTCTGTTACATGACGCACACAGTGAAATGTATCAAACTCACATTTTCTTTTGACAAAGATGGGTTTTTTTTAAATGCCACCAGGACTGAGGTGGCATAAGCTTACCTGGCTACCAATTTGCATTCAATGTAAAACACTTTTACATCTGATGCAGTTTGTTAGCCAGGAATACATTTTTGATTTGCAACTGTTCTACTTTATCAATGAGCCCAAAAATGGCAAACTATTTACGAAGTCCTGTTTTTATAATGGGTGATTTTAATTAAACAAAACACAATTTTTACCAGACTGGGGCAATGAGATTAGCATTACACCAAAAGGAAACAGGGGTGTTTTAAAGACCACTACATGGCCCAAATTGAGGAACCAACCAGGAGAGGGGCAATACTGTGTATGGTATTATTAAACAATGTAGAAGTAATAACAAATATTCAAGTCTGGAAATATTTGGGAAACAGTCATTATAATATGGTCTTATTTGAAATAAATTATCAAAAACCCTATTACATGGGTTCAACAAAGGCTTTACATTTTAGAAAGGCAGATTTTAATCAACAGAACTAATCTACAAGGAATAGATTGTGATTACATTATTTTTAAATTTATTTTTTATTTAAAATTTTAGAAAACATAGGGAAAGAGAAGAGAAGGGGGGGGGGGTACCACCAATTACAAAACTACAACGCCAGACATCACAACTCCACAAATTACACAGGATTACCAGCTCTCAAAGATAGAATACAGCCCTCAGTCCACACTGACTCAAAAATTCACCTATTCCCCTAGAGTACCAGGGTTCCCACACTTTTTGACATTTTCTTGAGTTATGTCCCACATAAACTGTTAGTGTTTCCATAGATTGCACCTCATTTACTCTCGAGATGATCTCTCTCCTGGATGGGGGCTGGAGTTTATTCCAGGCACCTGCGATTGCACATCTTGCCATGGTCGGGATATCTAACAATAATTTAGATTTATTTTCATTTAAGTTATCTAGCAGCTTACCAAGGACCATTATAATCGGGTCTATGGGGATTCTTATCCCAATCGTTTCTCGCATCAAATTGTATTGTATGTCTTTTATTTATTCTGCACTATTCCCCAGAATCTGTATTTTGGGGCAAACCCACCAGATATGGGACATATCTCTGATGCCGCCGCCGCCGCAACCCCTGCTGTAAAGATTTGTGTTCTCTGGATAAATCTCACCCTCGAAGAAGTTCCCAGTTGGAACGAAACACGTGTCGGGTGCGACGTCCGTGTGACGTCAACAGCGCGACCAACTAGCAGTAGCTTGGTCTGTTTCTTTTTACAGCATGGTGTATGTTTCTTAGCCGCTAGTTAACCAAAGATGTGGGCAATACGTGGATCCCACTAGCTAGCGCTAGGACTCTGCAGTATAGCTCATACCTGGATAGGGATCTCTGACTGAAGTCTGTAGGTACCCAGCATTGAATGTTTTCCGAAATGGGAAAGAAC
Source organism: Ascaphus truei (assembly GCF_040206685.1). Lineage (NCBI taxonomy): Eukaryota > Metazoa > Chordata > Amphibia > Anura > Ascaphidae > Ascaphus > Ascaphus truei. The sequence goes on along the minus strand of NC_134485.1, from coordinate 210,558,118 downwards.
AGCAACAGTCATGCATAATACTGACTGAATGCAGCACTCGGTTAATATATATATATATATATGACTAAAGGCTTGAGGTAGATGCATTAAGCTCAATTGTTTTATGCATAGCCCTAGTAGGGCAAACTAAATGACCTCAATTAAAGGTTGTATTTTTGCACAAAGTACAGCAGCAAAAACAACAGCTGTAATCACTGTAAATTCAGTTGTGCAGTCATACTGTGCACACTCTGTGCGGGATATACACAAGAATGAGCATAAACAGTGACACACTTTGTATTACATCACAAGGTACCATCTGTCTATTGACTACTTCATATTAGCTATATATATATATATATATATATATATATATACACACACACACGTGGCCTCTCCTGAGGATCTCCATTTGATCCTACGATTGGCTTCAGAGTAATACCATATCAAATTTGGCCTCAAATACCTAGATCACTTATTGAATTATGATCTTATCCTGAATATATCTCAGTGCTCTATATTTTGGTATAATAGAGGCTTTCATACACTACACCAGGGGTATTTTCACCTATTAGCTGTTGCAAACATGCACTATTATTAGGTTTTATTTAGTTTGTGTTTTTCCTAATTACTAATAAAATGTTATTTTTGGAGTCCTACCTAAAGTGAGTGCATCAATAGGAATTCTTGCCCCTTTCGTCTCTCTGGATAAATCTGCCTCAACCTCTGAGGTGTCAGGTACCACGTAACATAACTTTATGCACAATTTCTAAAGATAATATTTGTAATGATGTATTCATTGCATTGACCCAAATAGCTTGCCCATCTTCCAATGGAATCTCTACCTGAAAATCATGGACCCGTTGATCCATATAACAGTGTGTACAGGGGGCCTTAAATTCCCGGAAGTGAGAACTTGGTATAATATTGAAATAAGACACCACTGATAACTTCTTTTTGTACATAGTTCTTCAAATACAGAACACTGGGAAAGACCCATCCGGGGACAGCTGCCTAAAATAGTGGGAGACCTGTAAAAATCTGAACACCTCGGCACCCGTGATAGAATATCTCTGGCAAAAATTGCTAAAATTTAACAATTTACCATTCAAAAGCATAGCTGCCAGATCTCTAACATTTTTAACCTTCCACAAATCAAAAGTACCAGTAAACCAACCCGGACCAAAGTCAGAGTTGTCAAAAAATATGGGTACATCTCGAGGGAGCTGAAAATAACTGGATAGTGGATTTTGAACCTATTCCAATTTTTAATAGAGAATTTTATTACTGCCGAATCAAAAAGGTCTGGTCTAGAGCATTTTGTTGGCTTATTATTCCACAGAAGGGCCAGGAGTGCTGCGGAGCTATTAAATATATTTTCTAAATCTACCCACCGATATTGATTTTCTTGAAAATGCCAAAAAATGATCTGTTTCAAATGGGAGGCTAAATAATATCTCCTGATATCAGGGACCGCCAGACCCCCTCTTTCTCTGGGTGCGAGCATAACTGATTTTGGCACTCTTGGTCTTTTGTTATACCATATAAACTGCATGATTTTATTCTGTAAATCCCTAAAAAATGTTACTGGAATAGCGACCGGTAATGTCTGGAAACAGTGAAGCAATTTCGGGAGGACATTCATCTTGACTGATATAATACGGCCTATCAAGGAGATTTGGTGAGCGTTCCAGAGTAAAAGATCCCGTTTTAATCTAGTGGAAAGCTCTGGGTAATTATATTTATAAAGAGATTGATAGTTTTTTATGAGAAAGATCCCTAAATATTTAAATCGTACATTATTTCAATGATTGAAATTTAGTTTGATTATTTTTTACCTCAATGTCTGATAAGGTTAAATTTAGAGCCTCTGTCTTGGCCGAATTAATTTTATAACCTGAAAATGAACCGAACCTAGATAGCTCATTTTGTAAATTGGGAAGAGATATCAGAGGGTTAGAAATTGTCAAAATAATATCGTCGGCAAACAGAGATAACTTGAAATTTTCCTGGACAATCTTGATGCCCTGAATATTAGTATTTTTACAAATTTTAATTGCAAGCGGCTCAATTATTAACACAAAAAGCAGGGGAGATAATGGGCAACCCTGTCTGGTACCATTACTAATCTTAATTTGGTATAGCTCCCCCCCTCCCCACTGGCATTTTCAGAGAAGCTGTAGGGGTGTCATATAAGGTCTGGCACCCTTTTAAAAATGGACCTGAGAAGCCGAACCCCTGCATAGTTCTATCTAGAAAATCTCAATTCTATTGAACGCTTTTTCGGTGTCTAAGTTCAAGAACATCGCTTTGGGTTTAGAGGACGAAACATAATTATATTGATAATCTTTAATCTTGCGTGTATTGTCTGAGGCTTGACGCTTGCTTATAAAACCTACCTGATAATTGTGGATTAGTCGGAACAGAATTGGGTTTAATCTATTCGCCAGAATTTTACTATATATTGAAGAAGTGAAATTGCCTGTAACTAGCGCAACTCATTGGATCTTGTCCTTCCTTAGGTATTGCTACTAAATTTGCTTTTGACATTTGCGAGGGAATCTGGGAACCCGATAGAAAATTATTAAACATGTCTAAAAGATATGATGCTAAAATTCCTCAACATTTTTTATAGTATTGATTTGAGAAACCATCCAAGCCTGGGGCTTTTGAGGGTTTCAAACCTTTAATAACCTCTTTTAATTCTATAATATTTATTTTAGCATTGAGACCCTGCAATTCTTCCGAAGACAGCTTTGGGAGTTCGCATGCCTGTAAATAGCTATTTGTTAATTGGAAGTTTTATTAAAGTTGGGGTCTGATGAGTCGAGATTATACAAATTATTATAATATTTAGAGAATTCCTTAGCAATTTGGAAAGGGTTATGTGTGATTTCTCCATTACCCCGTCTTATCGCTGAGACTTGCGATTTAGGTTTAACACCTCTTAGCTTGCTGGCGAGGAGCTTATCTGCTTTATTACCTTTATCATAATAAATCTGACGGGTCCATTTTAATGCTTTCTCTGTGACTTCCAATCATAATTTATGTAATTCCTCTTCGGTCTGGCAAAGAAGCTTATATGTTTTCCTGCATGGACGTGATTTATGTTCCTGTTCTAGCTCAATTATTGTAGCCATAAGTATACCTTGTTTTAAAAAAATTGCTCTCTTCCTATATGAAGCTATTGAGATAAATTGACCTCTAATGGAGGCTTTATGAGCATCCCAGAGGGTGGACGGGTTTTCGACTGAGCCTTTATTTAGTTTGAAATAATCTACCAAAATGTTCCCTATCTGTTCCTCAATCCCCGTCTGATTCAAGAGCGACTCGTTTAGATGCCACTGGAAACACCTCAGGTCTAATAAATGGTGGTTTTAGGACCATTTCCACTGGAACGTGGTCAGACCATGTTATAGGGCCTATATTTGTCTGAGCGACCCGATCCAAAAGATTCGAAGTGACAAATATATCATCAATTCTTGTATTTATAGTACGGGGGAGAGTAAAAGGTATAATCTCTTTGTTTTTTGTTCTTCATACGCCAAGCGTCTTCGAGTGTAAAATCTTTTCTAAGTTTCTTAAAATGTTTTGCTTTGTTGAATACCTCGTTTGCTATCTTATGTCGTGGTGATGAGGATCTGTCCAAATTGGGTTTCAGGGTCATATTGAAATCTCCTAATATTATATCTCCCGAGGGGAACCCCCAATTTCTTCTAAGATTGATTTCAGAAAATCAATTTGTTGCTCATTCGGAGCATATACATTAACTAAGGTGAGTCTAACTCCTGACAGAAGGCCTCTCACCATTATAAATCTGCCCTCCATATCTCTTAATTTCTTCAGTTTGAAATGGGATGGCGTGTTTTAATAGAATAGCTACTCCTCTTTTCTTTTTGGAAAGAATAATAAGCCAACGGGTAAGTACCCCGTAAAGTGTTTGAGGGATCCTGGTTGTTAAAATGAGTTTCCTGGAGAAAAAAATATCTGCCTGCATCTTCATAAAATTCTTTCAGAGCTAGTCTCCTTTTATTGTTTGAATTTAGTCCCTTTACATTTAAAGAGACTATTTTTATGGGCAGTTGGGTAGTCATAGGTTACAAGTTAAAGCTCGCTCTTTACTAATCATGAAATGTGGAATGGAGTGTGGGTGTGAAGGTGTCGTTACCTGGACTTGAAAACGTACTACGATCCGCTTTAAGGGAGGGAAGGTGCCTCCTTCTTGTTGATCTGTGGTGGTACTGGGGGGAGGGGACACCTTGGGGGGGCGGGGGAAGATTATGGAGACAAACAGAAAACAACAAAAAATATATGGGGGGGATTGACCTATTGTCCATCCTTAACTGTTGGTCTTTGTGTAGACCAAAAAAAAGGGCTATTTAGAAGCTCAAATAGGGGGGGGGGGCACAAGCCTCGAGGACGCCGGGGTACTCTGAACCCCGCCGGAGGATTCCTCCATATTTATAACATCCAAATTCCAACCCCTTTTATAAAAACAGCATTAGAAAGACAGGAAAGTATCTTTGGTTTAAATAACATCCAAAACCTTTTACATTAAACATTTCCGCTCTTCCTATAAGGTACACGGCATGTAAAAAAATTACTGGGAATATAGTATTCATTGCCACGCACTCCCCTTTTTTACTTTATCCCAAAGATTCACAAGCACTTAGAATATCCACCTGGTAGACCTATAATTTCAGGTATTAAATCGCTCACATCTAGTTTATCACAGTTTATTGATTTTCACTTGCAACACTTTGTCACTCAGGTTAAACAGTATTTACGCGACACAACTCGTGTTGCAAATTCTTAGAGAGGTGGAGTGGCGACCTGGCTAAATTTGGGTCACGGCAGATGTAACATCTTTGTATACTGTCATTGACCATGGACTGGGCTGCCAGGCCATAGCTCATATGCTAGAACTAGATAGAACTGATAGCCCTCTTCACTGTCTCATACGAAGTGGTGCACTGTCTTTTGGCTTGTTGCCAGTTTTTTTCTCTTGATATTGCTTATCTCCAACATTTTGCTCACTAGAGATTGCACTGGGCAAGTGAAGACTCCTGTTTTCAAGTGGATTACACCAGGAGAGGACATTCATTCATCTGTGAGTACTTTTCCAAGCTTTGGATTGTCTTGATACGAGGAGGTTGCCCTTGGATATTGGGGCATGCAATGTCTTTTGCCTATTACACTCTGCAATGAGTGGGATCCTCCACAAGATTAATGCTCTAGAATGGATTTATCATAGATTTGCCTAGTGTGTATCTTATATTGCATATATCTCTAATTCTGAGTGAACATATTGGAAGAATTCTCTATCCTTAAGTGTTTTTCTCATTTAATTAGTGCATCCCATACCTTTGAGCCCCATTTTCTCCCCGCTGGGAGTTTCTATTGCTTAGAACTAAATAGTAGTCTGACTCCAGCCCTTAAGGCATTTTATTGGATAGTATCCAATATATTTTGATACACAATTATTTTTGTTTCATTCACAGTATGTTCTTCAGATGTGCGGTACAGCCATGGGTATCAGGTTTGCACCGAGTTAGTTTTATACGTATGTTAGGCCAACTTGTTTATGGGCAGATGGGAGGATTTTACTTGGAATAACTGCCCCCTCAGTGCAAACCTGGTGCTCTGGCGCCGCTACATCGATTATGTGATTTTTATTTGGTATGGGAGTCTAGAACAGCTTGACACATTTATTATTTATCTTAATAGTAATAATAGAAATCAATATGACGCGCAACACATTAACTTTTTGGATTGAAGTATTTATATTATTAATAACACTATTCATACAAAGACTTATTTTAAGTCTGTGCAGGCCAATAATTACCTGATGGCAAATAGCCATCATAATCCTCAGTGGATTAATAATATGCCCATAGGCCAGTTCGTTCGCCTGAAACGCAACTGCTCCGATAATGAGACATTTGATATTTAGGCTAACGAACTGAAAAATAAGTTCATTAATAGGAAATATTCTGAAAGCCAATTAGATAAAACTTTGGAACAAGTAGGACAGATTGATAGGTCCACATTATTAGAATACAAAAACAAAAACAGTTCACAATCCACTGAGGATTCTTATGGCACCTACAATTAGAAAAATATTCAATAGACATTGGCTGATTCTACTAAGGGATGACAAGCTTGCACAGATTCTTCCACCTAAACCCAGTATTATTTTTTACTAAAGTCACTAATTTGAAGTCCAAGCTAGCACCCAGTTGTCCTTTAACCCATTCTATATCATCTTTGTCCAATGCCACTAAATGTTTTTTCACTTGCACGGCCTGCACAGCCTGTTTTAATGGGAGACTATTTCTCCAATAAGGTTTAATGAACAAATTAATTCTTTTAAAATAATGTTTATGTATATATCTTCCCCTTTATACACTGTATTTTATGCTGTTACTGCTGCTATTTGTCTCTCATTTAGATTCTCCTGGCAGCCATTATGTGTTTCACATAGGTATCGGTTTGCTATATATATATATATATTCTTAACAATTATGTATTATGTATTATCAGTGTTCGACAATTAATGATAACCACACGCCCGTGGCGTGTGGATTTAGGCCGCTGGTGAGTTGATTTAGGCTGCTGCGGCTCTTTGAATTCCCCTGCTCGCGCCAAAATTAAAAAAAAAAAATTTTAAATAAATAAATCCTCTCCCTGATTGGTCTGACCAGGGGGGGGAGGGGGGCGCGCAAAGTTGGTTGCTTGGCTGCTGGATCCAGCGCGTCCCCGTCCGGCCACGTTTCCCATCGGGCCGTGCCCGTGCGGATGTCCCGCGCAGGCCCCCACATAGCCCCGATGTCCCGCGCAGGCCCACACATAGCCCCAATGTCCCCCGCAGGCCCCCACATACCACGCAGTCCCCCACATACCCCCGATGTGTCCCGCGCAGGCCCCCACATAGCCCCGATGTCCCGCGCAGGCCCACACATAGCCCCAATGTCCCCCGCAGGCCCCCACATACCCCGCAGTCCCCCACATACCCCCGATGTCCCCCGCAGGCCCCCACATACCCACGATGTCCCATGCAGTGCCTCACATACCCCCGATGTCCCCCGCAGGCCCCCACATACCCACGATGTCCCGCACATGCCCGCGCAGGCCCCCCACATACCCCTGATGTCCCCCGCAGGCCACCACATGGCCCCGATGTCCCCCGCAGGCCCCCACATAGCCCCGATGTCCCCCGCAGGCTCCCACATACCCCCGATGTCCCCCGCAGGCCCCCAATGTCGCCCGCAGGCCCCAGATACCAACATACCTCTGGTGAGTGGGACTCCCGGCTCCGTTTCTTGTAGTGTGTGTGTGTGTGTGTGTGTGAGAGAGGGTGTGTGTGAGTGAGAGGGCGTGTGTGAGTGAGAGGGTGTGTGTGAGTGAGAGGGTGTGTGTGAGAGAGGGTGTGTGTGTGTGTGTGAGAGAGGGTGTGTGTGTGTGTGTGAGAGAGGGTGTGTGTGAGTGAGAGGGTGTGTGTGTGAGAGAGGGTGTGTGTGTGTGTGAGAGAGGGTGTGTGTGTGTGTGAGAGGGTGTGTGTGTGTGAGAGAGGGTGTGTGTGTGAGAGGGTGCGTGTGTGTGTGTGAGAGGGTGCGTGTGTGTGTGTGAGAGAGGGTGTGTGTGTGTGAGAGAGGGTGTGTGTGTGTGAGAGAGGGTGTGTGTGTGAGAGAGGGTGTGTGTGTGTGTGAGAGGGTGTGTGTGAGTGAGAGGGTGTGTGTGAGTGAGAGAGTGTGTGAGAGTGAGAGAGTGTGTGAGAGTGAGAGAGTGTGTGAGAGTGAGAGGGTGTGTGAGAGTGAGAGGGTGTGTGAGAGTGAGAGGGTGTGTGAGAGTGAGAGGGTGTGTGAGAGTGAGAGGGTGTGTGAGAGTGAGAGGGTGTGTGAGAGTGAGAGGGTGTGTGAGAGTGAGAGGGTGTGTGAGAGTGAGAGGGTGTGTGAGAGTGAGAGGGTGTGTGAGAGTGAGAGGGTGTGTGAGTGAGAGGGTGTGTGAGAGTGAGAGGGTGTGTGAGTGAGTGTGAGAGTGAGTGTGTGTGAGAGTGAGTGAGGGTGGTTGTGAGTGAGAGGGTGGTTGTGAGTGAGAGGGTGTGTGTCTGTGAGTGTGTGTGTCTGTGAGTGAGTGTGTGTCACCCTCTCCCTGTGTCACCCTCATCCTCTCCCTGTGTCACCCTCTCCCTGTGTCACCCTCACCCTCTCCCTGTGTCAACCTCTCCCTGTGTCACCCTCTCCCTGTGTCACTCTCTCCCTGTGTCACCGTCACCCTGTCACCCTCTCCCTGTGTCACCCTCTCCCTGTGTCACCCACACCCTCTCCCTGTGTCACCCTCTCCCTGTGTCACCCTCTCCCTGTGTCACCCTCTCCCTGTGTCACTCTCTCCCTGTGTCACTCTCTCCCTGTGTCACACTCTCCCTGTGTCACCGTCACCCTGTCACCCTCTCCCTGTGTCACCCTCTCTCTCCCTGTGTCACCGTCACCCTGTCACCCTCTCCCTGTGTCACCCTCTCTCTCCCTGTGTCACCCTCTCCCTGTGTCACCCTCTCCCTCTCCCTGTCACCCTCACCCTGTGTCACCCTCACCCTGTCACCCTCACCCTCTCCCTATGTCACCCTCACCCTTTCCCTGTCGTCCTCTCCCTGTGTCGCACTCTCTGTCGCACTCTTTCTGTCGCACTCTGTCTCATTCTCTGTGTGTCTCTCTCATTCTCTGTGTGTCTCTCTCATTCTCTGTTTCTCTCTCATTCTCTGTGTGTCTCTCTCTTTCTCTGTGTCTCTCTCTTTCTCTGTGTGTCTCTCTCTTTCTCTGTGTGTCTCTCTCTTTCTCTGTGTGTCTCTCTCTTTCTCTGTGTGTCTCTCTCTTTCTCTGTGTGTCTCTCTCTCTCTGTGTGTGTCTCTGTGTGTGTGTCTCTCTCTCTCTGTGTCTCTCTCTCTGTGTCTCTCTCTCTGTGTCTCTCTCTCTGTGTCTCTCTCTCTCTCTCTCTGTCTGTGTGTGTGTCTCTCTCTCACACTCTGGATCTCTTACTTACCCTATATATCTTAACTGCCCTATACTACACCAAAATAACCTACACTGCTTTATTCCAGATATAACTCTCGAGCTTCACACGGAAGACATCGGAACCCCCCCCCTAACCCAGAAGACAGGTAAGGAACACCTCCCCTCCAATGTATAACATTGCGGGAATGAGGGCACCTGGACATTGAGGGACTGCGGATCAGGTAAGATCCCAGGCGGGATTGCTGCTTTAGATATTGTGACGCGGAGGCATCCAGGCACTAGTTATGGGGGTCAGGAACATTTACACACACACACACACACACGTAACAAGGACTAATTGTAGTATAATGTAATACAATAAACTAATGTCAAAAACGAATGTTGTTCTTACTATGAATGTATTCTTTTTTTTTTTTTTTAAAGGGCCTGGGGGTGGGGTTGGGGGCGGGACTAGGTGGCGAGTAGATTTTTTTTGTTGGGCGAGTAGATTTTTGGGTGATTTGTCGAACACTGTGTATTATGTCATATCTGTGACTGCTTTTTATGTTATTGTAGCCGTTTGTGTATTTGTTCTGTTGGTTTCAGTTTCGTAAGCATTTTTTGTAGTTTGTTATTGTTCGTAAGCTGTATTTTTAGTGGTAGCTGATTGGTTCAATTCTAACCAATCATAGCCGTTGGATGGGTACAAGTATTTTGACCTATCATACACTACTATACCCCTGAGGGAGTGACGTAAAACGAAACACGTAGGGTCGGAGGTCAAGGCTATCTCAGAGCGGCTGTTTTCAGTGTGTCAAGCGTGGTGTATATTTCCACTTACTGTGCAAGTGGCTACTTTCCGGACGAGCGCATCCGGTGTTTGAGACCAACTACGGAGGGCATTGGCGGTATTGGGATGGCTCTGCAGACGTCCCTCGCTGACGGAGGAGGGACTAGAAGCTGTTTCCACAGTTGGACTTACTCGTTTGTCGTATGTGCTGTGTTGTAAGTAGGATTCTGGTTTTACCACAAGATCTTCAGCAACAAGCCATCTGCATTTTATGGAACTTTTTTGTTCTTTTATATAGATTTTTTATAAACTAGCTTAACTGTTTATACAGTTTGTGTTTGTTTCTGTTATATGTTGTGTTTTGTCTGTTTATGGTTGGTTTGTCCTTGTTAGTGTTTGAGGTGTGTTGGTTTTTATTAGCAGTATACTCTGATTTTTCTGTCTGTTTGATTTCACAAATCACGTGACGTCATCCACGGAGCTCCCAAGCTGGTTCAGGTGCATAGGATTCGATTACCTTACAAGGACTTTATGCCATCCATTTATTAGCATGTCTGGACATTTGTCTCAAGGTGCCGGTCTGTATCGGTTTTCTGTATCACTTTTCTGACATTGTTCGGTCAGTGTTTCCAAGCAGCCTTAGCCAGTATATATGAGTATTCTCTGCACTCTTGTATTATTAGAGTACCTCTCTTTCTTTTTGGGAATATAGTATAAAACCTTAGAAAATTCAAAACCACAAAAATTAACAAAAATAACTTTGAGATTGAAGATAAATCATCTTTGTCTGAAGTTTCCTGTTCCCCACCCAGGACCCAAGGAAGTGTATCAAGCCTCGTGGGAGAGAAAACTTTGCTGCAGGTCTTATTTTCTGAACCACCAACATCCTCCACCAGCTAGTCCAATTTTAGACGAAGAAACAGGACCCTTAGCCCCCGGTCAGGTCAGTGAAAACTGGAGATTTTTGACGGTCATCTCTTTCACTCTACGCTGAAGCTTCCGGGCCTCGGGGAAGTTTGCGATTTCGCGGGTTGTTGGCCGTGTACACCAAGGGCTCCTAGGAAATTCTCTGCTTCTTCTGGGAATCTTAACGAGAATAGCTTCCCATCTCTGTTTACGACTAAGCAGAAAGGGAAGGCCCATCTATAGCGGATCTCATCTCTAAGGACCGCTGTGACTGGGCGGAGGCTTCATAAGATTGTAGCTCTAGAGAGATCTTAGAAAATCTGGATCCTGGAGTCTTCAAAGTCCACAAATTCTTGGTTCCTACAGCCTCATTATTTTCTCCTTGGTGGTGTAATAGTGTAATTTGACTATTACATCCCTGCATTTGCGAGGGTCCGTGAATCTTGGACTCAAGGCTAGGAGTGCTCCATCCATATGAAGATCACTTGTTAGAAGTGACAGGACTATTTGGGTAAATAGGTTTGTTAAATAGGGTTGCAACTCACCCGGATCGACTGTTTCCGGGATGTTTCTTATTCTGAGGTTTTGCCTCCTTTCTCGAGTTTCCAAATCAGCGATGGTGTCATCGAGTCTGAATAGCTCGTCTTCTATTAAGCCCTGACTCTGCAGGGATTCTTCCAGTTTATTCTCCAACTGCACAGTTCGCTTGGTCAGGGAAGTCACACTTGCTTTAAATTCAGCAACAGCCTTGTCGAGAGCCACTTGAAAAACACCCTGCATCTCTTTAAACAGATAGTTTAAAGCCTTTGGTGTGATTTGGTTATTTTCTTCTGTATCTTGTTCGGTAAAGTTTCCTCCTTGTTGTTGTGGCTGTTCCTACAGACGCGTGAGCACACCAGCATGGGCACCATCTTGGTTTTCAGGAACCAGCTTTCTGGAGTTACCTGGAGACTTAAGAAGGATCGCAAGCTAGCGACCCCCTAAGGGGGGGGGGGGAGAAAGTTGTTTTTAAACAAATTTCGCCAGTTTGTAGGCAAGAGCCACCAAATGAATAAAGGGGATGGATAATCTGATTTTCCTCATAGAAGAAACAATAAAACAATGGGCATCTAAGAGAGGATGATAACTATATTCAGGGACACTACAAGGAGCTTTTAAAATAACTATTCTTCGCAAGGGCAGTACAAATGACATGGGGGTCATCCCTTAGGCCGCGCTTATAGTGCCAGCGGCGCGACCGATGAGGTCACCCGTCGCCATTGCAAAAGTTATATATTAAGTTTAGGCGACGTCGCTGGCTCCAAATTACCATGTAAATTAGTGTCTTGAAATCTGTGTTGTTGCTAAACCAATTGCCCCATTAATTATCTTTTTTTTTTATACTGGTTACTTTAAATAGAGGTTATATCCTGAAAGTGGTGACAGTCCCTACCTACAGACCTATTTCAATCCTGCCTGTACTTTTCAAAGATTTGGGGAACATATCTATGCAGAATGGAGTAATTGTCTTGGCCAAGTGTGTGCTCAAACCACTCCAGTTACCATCCTCCTAAAAGTATGTAATGAGATACAGTGTGCAGTGGTGTGTGTACAGGAAACTAGTGTTTTATTTATAGACTTTACTGTTGCAGGAGTGCTCTGGCATTGAACCTCAAGCTCTCTGCTAAGGCCATTCATGTGCATCAGGATGGTGTCAACTTGCACCTATCTCGTGCGGTCACTCACATTATTTGTATGGAACATCTGGAGTGCGTGAAGCCAGTCATAGGTCCTTTGCTTTACGGATATCATAAATAACATGCCCTCTGCATATAGATATATATACACAGATACAGATATATACACTGATACAATAATATACCTCCTCAGTTCACATTTTCAAGACTTGAAGGGGGGGGGGGGGGGGGAATAATCTGAATTCTCCTGAATGCGCCAACACACAAAAAAAACGACAATACAGATCTGAAGGTTTACACACTATTTTTTTGTAATGGTTTCCCCCTGCCGCTGTTAATTTTACAATATAAACCCTGCACCCCCTCACACTACTGAAAGATGTATGGTCCTACATGCTCTCCCCATTTCTCACTTTTCCTTTATTGCCTTGTTTATTTACTATACTCTGCCAGTCCTGCTCTACCTCAGATCATCTTGAATTTTACAGTGTTTAACTCATGGAATATTTATAAATCAGGGTTTCTTGACCCGAGAAAGAGATTAGAAGTCAAAAGCTTGACATATACTATCAATTGTTAGTCAAAAAAAAAAAAGGTATTGGCTAATACTGAAGTACTAATTTATTCTGCACTATCACACCTGGGTTAACACAGCTACTTGTGTTTCTTTCTGGAATATCCAAATTTGGACACTTTTTCTTAAAAGTTCTAAAATGAAAAATAAATACTCCCACCTGTTAGAGAGACACACACACACACACGTCAACAAATGTTAATCTTGTGGTGATAATGTTTACAGTACAGCTCCACAGTTATCTTATGCTAAACTGGACTCTGTAGCACACTGCTGTTATGAACTGTTGTGTCACTATAACAACCCTAATTTAGCATATATAGTAAAATGCTGGGTAACAAATGATTCTATTACAAGCCCCTCTCTGTTCTGGAATGGACAACTGGTTTCCCTTAAAATCCATGACCTTTATTAAAAGAGTCAAGACCTTTCCCAGAAAGCATCACTGTTATTGATTAATACTTTTCTTTTTTCTATTTCTCTGCTGTGTATCCCTGGCCAATTTGAAAAATAGATTTATTCCTTAATGTATTATTTTTTTAAGTAAATAAATACACCACAATAATAATATTACTAGTAAAATTCACAAATATGAACATTTTTTATTTAATACTTTACACCTTTTGTTTTTTTTACAAAAACGTGATTGGCCAAAATGCAGATGAAAACATTGTGCATTCTATACCATTTGACTTAAAAAAGGTCAATAATCCCATTCCAAAAATAAATCCAGTCTTTCTTCAAGGAATATAGAAAAGTACTTCTCAGGAATTTTTCTTTTTTCCTTTGTATCAGCAGGGCTACTGGCAGTACAAAATGTGATAGTCCCGTTGATTAGTGAAAACTTCTGCTGCAACATCATACAACGTGTAAATGTCCTTCTGTATAACTGGTGCAGGTCACGTATGTTAAAAGTTCACATGGTTTCTGATATCATTTATCTGCTTCACCATTTCCTGAATATGTTCCCCCCTGAAAAGGATGAGAGAAAAAAAAAAAAGTCAGCAATAAAAATATAGGATTAGAGCTTTATATAAACCTTTTGCTGGTTACCGTATTGGCCCGAATATAGTACGGCCAGCACATAATACGACCCTAAAGTTTTGAAGGTGTTCTACATGAAAAATAAAAGGTGTTAGGCTGCGCATATAATACGAGTGCAGTTTTCGGAAGGACATTTGTAGGGAAAAAAAAACAGTAGATTCAGGCCAATAAGGTATTTTACTCCTTGGAGCGGCTAAATCTTAACCTTTTGGGTGGTTTTCTTTCCAGATTGTGCTTTTGTCCCAGCACATTATACTACATAGAAACCGGTCTACCATTGAATGATGCTGAAATGGACAGTACTACAAATGTAACCCCTTCAGTGTCACACAAGATTGCATCAGATTGCAGGGCAATGGGTTACTGGCCCCTATCGAACTACTGGATTAAAAAAAAAAAAAGAATGTAGACTATTTCAGGTGCAAGCAGCGCGTTTAATGCAAGAACTGTTAAGGACAAAGCTTTACCCGAAGTCAAATCACTACCTCCACATAAAGTTCCTTGTTATTTCAAGATAAAGCGTAGTAGTCTTTACTAGGGTAGAATTTCTAGCATCCCTTGATTTCAGTAAACAGACTAGCAAGGACAGCTTTGGACTCATTCTGATCTGTACCACGATTTTAGACCATCTAACAGCAGCTGCCACCACACACAGGTAGGTTTTCACCCAACAATGACACTAATCACATAAGGGAAATATGAATGCTCATCTAATTTAAAATTACAGGTTCAAATTATACATTTTAATTTAGAAATGTTTTACCTACTACTAAAAGGAAGTCACCTCCCACTTCAATCACTCAAACTATGTTTTAAGATTAAATTAAACCTCTGTGGGTGAGCAGTGAACTTACAGGGCCAACCACATTAAAATCATCCATGCGCATTTTAAATGTTTTACTGGTTATCAAAAATATCAGTGTATTAGTGTGGATGATTTTGCAAATTTTAACTGGTACACATCGCATGACCAAAAAGAAAGACGGAAATTGTATTTACCAGCCCTCGCATATTTACAACTGGCTACTTATACGGCATCGATTAACCTATTCACCCAGTGTGTCAAGTGTTACACAGCTTGCTCCGTCTTACAGAGCATTAGTGACTCCTCCCCCTGAAGAAGCGTGCCTGAAGCACGTTAAACGTACGTCGGGGTGTGGTGACGTCAGACGTATGACGCACACCAGGAAGAGATGGGCTGTGTGTATGGGGCTCGAAGATAAGGTAGTATAGCGCTGGACATAGAAATATATGTTGGTTCCTATCTGACCTCACCCACATGGATATTGAGGTAAATATGCTTACAATGCTATACCAATGCGAGCTGTAGGTAATATGGCATCCTGTGAGATTACTCTCTTGAGGTATAACACCTCCCATGGCCATAAGATATATGAATATGTCTACATGTATATGATCCTTGACACAGTTAGGAAGATACATTCTTTGGAGAAGGAACCTTTCTATGTACCTTATGTACCTATGTACCTTATATGCGCTTTTTTGGGTGGCTATTATCACTAACTAGGCAACTTTATTTGTATGTGAAGCCTGCTAGTATATCTATTTATATACTTTTATCCACCCTTTGTACTCTGCTATACCTTATATACCTATGGGATACCTTTCCCTATGAGCATAGGTTATATCTGGATACCGGCTCACCCTCGTCACTAGCCGTCTCTTCAGTAGGGGATTTTTAATACCCTTTGTCTACATGTTTCCTATTTGTATGTTTGTTGATAGGTTTAAATAAAATTTTATTATTTTTTTTAAATTTAATTACGGTTTTGAGTTTGTTGCGAAGGGGTCTTTGGATCCCTTCTTTGGTCCTATCTCATATACTAAATTTACATCATGACGTCCTTAACTGGATGTTATAACTTTTGAGTGCAATGTTATAGGGCTTTTAGTGACCCCTGGTGGCCACTAGTTCAAGTAGTTTATAGTACAGTTTCCCTATGCACCAAGTTTTTTATTTTATACTATTAGGTGAGAGACGAGTCACTATGTCCATGTGTAAGAGCATTAGTAAATACGCTTTGCTTACTCTTCTTTTAAAACGGTCTGAATACTCTTCCGTTGATAGGCACTCAGAGCGAGGTTGGACTTGCGTGGGCTCTTCCCCTTTTCCATCTGTTTCTGCTGATAAGCCATTTTGATGTTGACCTAGTGCACAAAACGAAACAAATAGAAAAAAAGACATGGTTGACGTGGATTTCATTTTGCCGGTCCCCTCTTGTTCTGGCAAAAAAACAGTGCAAATGTCAACACTGCAACGTGGTTTAGATTCCCTGATCCGGGATTCCTATTTGGAAAATATTCAAATACTTCAGCAGTTCAACATTGACAAAAATAGTTTGACATTCAGGTGTGACTTGTTGCACCAAAGGGGAAAACATTGCTAGCACCAGTTATACCTGTTTTATAGCATTCCCCAAATGCTGCAGTTGTTCGTTAGCCGTCTGCAGTTCTTTCTTCATATCTCTTTCACTGTCTGATAAAACTGGGAGCCGAGTGTGGAAGCAACGTAGAACTCTCTTCAACCTATTAAAGAGCAGCACAAGCAGTGAGACAAGACAATCTGGCCAACAGCAAAAATGTGTGTCAGAATATTGCAGTATATTCACAAAAAACATGTTGACATGTTATCCATAAACCAGAAGCAACCTCTGCTTAAGTAAAATTATTACTTAAACGAGTGGCATTTATTTTACTCTTTAAGCATATGATAAACAATCTGTAATGATTTGCTGGGTGAGGGAACATATCTAATTAAAGAACCTATCCACCCACTGAAAATAAAAATAAATCAATAACTTTATTTATTTACATAGCACTTTTCTTCCAATGG
Source organism: Ascaphus truei (assembly GCF_040206685.1). NCBI lineage: Eukaryota > Metazoa > Chordata > Amphibia > Anura > Ascaphidae > Ascaphus > Ascaphus truei. The sequence continues at coordinate 210,541,308 of NC_134485.1, read as the reverse complement.
GACTCAAAGCACATTAGACCATTAAAGCCAGTTACAAAAATAAAAAGGAACTCATTTAACGCTATAAAAGAAACCAAACGCCAGTTAAATATACAAATACCAGATGAACAGAATATAGAATGGAATGATGCTGTATATTTTGAATGCTGGATAGGTTATGGTTCACGCTTTATAAAACAGTTCATATGCAATGTTGAATGCAAAAATTAACCATGGTGGACTTTGGTTGCTTCCAATATTTTGTATTGAATTTTAATGATCAAACAGTTTTTAAATTTAGCAACCCTTGCGATTAAAAACGCCTACAAAGTGACATGTAGAGAGCTAGACTTTCAAGTTTTTAGCAAACAAACACTGCGAACAAAAAAAGTAGAAGGGGTCTATATACTAAGCGTCACAAACTGATTTTTTGTCAGAAAATTGGTGCCCGGAAATCTGAAATGGACTGCGCTAGACCTAGAAATGTAGACTGTATTAAATAATAAGTAATAAAAGTGCGTCAAAATCGTCCGCCAGTTGAACCTGACAAACTCTAGAAAGTCTGTTGATATAGCTGGTGCAGAATTAATTTGCTATGTACCAACCAAAAATAGTTGACACAGCACATATGGTTTAATATATTAGTTTACAGTATATGGTTTAATATATTAGTTTACAGTATATCTATCAAATAACATTACACAAACAATTTATATTTAAACCTACACATTAGAAATAATAAAACACAATTCTGTTTTAATTTACATTGTATCCATCAGGTACACGACTAAATGCATCAGCTCATTCAAAACAATGCATTAAACGTCATGCATGAAGCCTTCCATCCATATGATGCACATTTTATGAAGGTTTGTACTATTTAGCAATAACATTTTGTACATTATTATGCAGACACATCGTAATAGCTTTAGCCAGTCAATTTCTTCACAGTATTTACCTGTTAACGATGTCTTCTTGTTTCTCTTTGGCTTCTTCATATTTCTCAGCGAGGCGTTCAGCCATGTCTGTTAGACTTTTCCTGCAGACACATAACATGTTAACGAGTACTTCATGCTCCCAAAGAAATAAGCATGATAAAAGACTAGAAAGCCAAACAGGAACACTCAGATGTTTGCATACATACTGTAACCAATTAAAGCATTTAGATGACAGGTGAGTTTGTAATGAATTGGTTGTATAGTATTTGGACAGGCGACACCTTAATTGCAAAGCATAGATGGAAATGGAGCAGTGACACACACACACTTTTTGATGGACATTGTACTGAAAGTGTGAAGTTATCAGCATCACATCTAGAGTGATAACACACACACACTATAACTGCTAGTGTAACCAATGCAAGGAGTAGATCACTGTGGCCATCGCATTGACAGTAAAAATAAAAGCAATATGCGCAAAAGACATTTGCCGCACTGAAGGCTTTAACAGTCAATTCCTTATAAAGATGATGGTAGAGCACCGAAACCCTGATGGTTAAAACTGTTGATGTCAAGCATTTTGTATTTGTTATAGCACAGATGTACATAATGTTACTGTCTTATGCAAGAGTGTGCGTTAGTTCATCTCAAATTAAAGAGCAACAGATTTCCATACTTTTCTTCTTTACAGTAACATAGATCTTCTAGCTGCTTCTCTTTTTGTCCAATTAATAACTTCACCCTAAATATAAAAAAAGTAAACCTGTTATTGTAAAACAAAGAATGTCCCATTGTATGTTAGTATTTTAATCAATTTCATAAAGAGATGACCGTTTAGTAGGACAAGTCTAGTCCAATGTTAATGATAGCAATGACCAAGCTGATCACAGTGTATATATTTGCTCAAAGTTTGAATAAGGTACAAATCCACGCCCAAAATAAGTATGAATTACCGTCTCTGGATCTCCTCCTTGGCCAGATCTTGTTTGAGTATATATTCCTCCCGAAATACCTGTGTAGCTCTGCTCAGCAGCTGGAGACATTCCTCAGGTGGAGGAGCTGCATCTTTGTTTGATGATCTGCAAGAAAAAACTGAACTATTGTAATATACAGGTATGTCAAAACAACAAGACCCAAACTTATTAGTAAGACAACCTACAAAAAAGAACGTAGCACAATCTAGGCTTAAATACCATCTCGTGCAGTTATCAATTGGTCTACTTCCATATTTTACCCTCTATAAAATGATTCATACTTATGCTGTCCATTGCTTCTTCTGTATGGTAAGGTATATATTTCAAGAAAATTACGCATCTAATAATTTATCAATTATTTTGCTCTTGCATTCATAGGTGTCGAACTCTGGTGCATTATAGCCTTGAGGTACAAAGGAAACTATTGAATACTCGTTGCTTGGCAATGTATAAGAAGTTTAGGAAGAAATTAAGGCAGTAGTTGCCAACTTTTTTTTTTTTTTTTTTTTTTAAGTGAAACTTCTTTAGTGGCACCTAGTTTTGATGGAGCAAAACTGGATAGATGGAGATGAAATATGAAACGGAAGTGACGTCATGTAATAGCCGCCGCTCCCCCCACACTCCCTCTGTCACATGCAGCAAGGCGATAGCCGCCGGCGCCGCTCCTAACGGCCGCTGCTCCCCCCACACGGCTGCTGACATATGCGACGGCGATAGCCGCCGGCGCCGCTCCTTACGGCTGCCGTTCCCCGTCCGCTGCCCGTGCCCGCTGCCATGACGCGCATGCGCAGTTGTGATGGCGCCGCTGACAGACGCCACACATGCGCAGAAGCGGCTGGCAGCGGCGCTGTCCCCCCCCACACGTACGCTGCCATGCCGCACTGCACCCCGCCACCCACAAACAGTGACCCGCAGGCACCTGCACAGACATGACAGGCAGCTGCTGGTGCGGCTGGGACAGCAGACACCCTCCTCCCCCCCTTTCCTAACCCGAATGGGACCCCCTCTGACCTCTAAAGCTCCACCAGACACCCAGCAGTATCTCTCTTCTGTTTCCTGCTATCGCAACATGACTCCTCCTCCTCACCGTTCACCCCTCCATAAGGAGGTCGGAGATAGTTGGTGGGTGAGACCCAGAGGTACTACCTTCCCCCACCCCTCTCCCCCCTCTATTCCTTCCCCACATCCCCACACCGGCATCATGGTGTTCCTCCCCAGGGGGTGGGGGGGGGCAGCAGCTACAGTCACACATGGGCCTCCTCACCGTCCTCCCTGCCCTGATCCCCGGCACTGCGGGGCAACACAACCTGTGCCCATCCCTCCTCCTACCACACTGATAAATCCACACTGAGGGAGCTATAGACAGCGCGCAGTCCTGCCGGGCGCGAAGCGAGGTGCAGGGGGCGCGAGGCGAGGTGCAGGGGGCGCGAGGCGAGGTGCAGGGGGCGCGAGGAGAGGTGCAGGGAGCGCGAGGAGAGGGGGCGCGAGGCGAGGTGCAGGGGGCGGTGCGCATACATCACACACACACACACTGTCACACATGCACGCACAGAGTGTCACACGCACACACACACACACACACACGAGGAATTCACGCTTAGTGCAAATAGCAAATACAGGGGATGTGTGCCGAGCACGCACGTTCTAAGTCCAAATTTATTTGCGTTTTGTCAATGAAATTGTATTTTGATTTTTAATTAAAACATCACAAACACAATTTCTGTGACAAAAGTCAAAGAAGTTTCACTTACTATGCGCGTGCACAGCACACACAGCTATTTTTTTAGGGACCTCCACAACAAAAACAGAAGTGTCTTAAACTATCTATTATACTCTACTTCTATCATGTTGCTGCATTTGAACACTTTAGGTTTCAGTGCAGTGAGCATGACCAATACAATGGATATATTGGACCTACTTTAGAAGCAGGGGGTTGGCAGTGTTGCGCCTTACGATGCCTCGGATGTGATTTTCAAAGGAACCTTTTACGTCTGCCAGGACATGTGGTAGGGACTCTGTGACGTTTCGGTCAATCTGAGAGCAAAGAAGTGGTGGAGAGGGCGGACGGACTGTTGTTCTGCAAAAGAGAAAATATAATTTGAATACTAGTGTGTACTATTACAACGGATCCTATATTTGCAGGCACACATTTATATTTGGACGATGTATTGCTCAAACTTACAATACGTTCCATGTCTTAGCCACAATCATTATGAACATGTAACACGTACTTAAAAATAATTAACTACCTTGCTTTGTTTGCATTAGTAAGCCATTTGGGGAGTACTTCCATGGAGCAACTTCATTTGTCAAAATAGAGAACATTCTACTCTTTTTTTAAATTCTATCATGGAAATGTAATCAACCGATTGTCTTAGTAATACACCAACATAAAGGAGACAAAAGTATTAAGAGTTATAAATCTTTTAATTGACTTTACTTTTAACCTTTTTCTTTAAATAGTAAACATTTGTGAGTGCGCCACTAAATCCATATTACCCATCTCTCTTGGGGAGAGATACATTGATACATTAATAAGTACAGTCAGAACCATTTCATGTACACACCCAACATGGATTCACTACCAAAATGTGTTTGCATGAGCGCCAACATTAAATAAAACAAAATATTGGTTGCAGTCAAGTTAAATTCATTTAAATACAGTATTAATTTAAATAAGTCACTTTCGTATAGGTTTCTCATCTAACCCATCCCGTTTTGTGCCTACACAAAGGATCTACGTACAGCAATGGTCTGGTGATGCATTCATAGCCACTAGTAATGCATATCATAGAAGTCCCTAGAGAAATATCAGAGATGATCCAGAAGCCTTGAATTGGAGCTGGCAACCTATAGAAACAGGAGAAAAACACAGAAAGTATAAATAAGACTTAGGGCGGGAGTCATCAAAGCGCAATCTGCAATATTGCGCCCAAATATGCATTATTTGCCATTGACATTAATGGCAAATATCATCAATTGGGGCGTAATAATGTCAGATCTTGCTTTGATGACTCCCGGTCAGACAGACTTAAGACAGCAGCAGCTCCTGTTTCTGTGATAATATTCTATTCAACCGTTTTGAGTCTACGTATGTGAGAAGATATGAGATTTGTTAATTTGCGGCGATAACATTTTGGATAACCAGGGTTTGTTGCATATCCAAAAGTTTGCTCAACGACATTTTTAATAGAATATTTATATTTGTGTTTTGGCATGTCATAAAGCTGAAAAAACTTTTCAAACAAGCTGAATGTTCCACAGGTTTCCATCCCAATTTTTATCAAAATAAAAAACACAAAATCGATACTGTTGATTTCGGTCAAATATTGCTTTTTGTGTACATCACTGGAAGGAAAACAAATAGGTAGCGCTATATCCCAATAGGCAGGCAGCCTGTGATATAACCCTGACCCCCAGTCAGGTAATGAATAGGACAAAAAATTATATCTATGGCGCTCTGCACTAGTAATATGTATACCATATATATTATATAAAATGACAATAAAATTATACAACCAGTGTCGTGGATTTTCTCCCTTTGGTATAGATGCTCCACACGTGGTGGGTAAACATGTAAGGAAAGAAAATCAAAACATAGTGTATTACTGTTAAACACACATACAAACATGCAACATGAGACAGACGCTGAGAACAACAGGTGACAAATTACAAACACATTTAATAAGGTATATCATTAAAAATACATAAAAATACATAAAAACATATATAAGGATCTGGTAGGACACTCCAACTCAAGTGGGGGTACCTGCTTACCGAATGTACCGAAGGCGCATATCCATCCGCATTTGAATCTGCTCCGGTTGGCGCGCTTTCAGCAGCCAGGCAGGAGGTGTCTACAGCTGCCAGCTTACACGCCATCATCACGTGTCCACTGCGGACAGAGGCGGATGCCACGGGCTGAAGGAGCCTGCACTATCCACGCAGGAGACTACACGTGTGAGCCCAGGAGTTCGCTACAGCAGCAGCCATCCACAAGAGGGGATAAACAAAAAATACTGGGGTTGAGGCCCCAATCAACCAGGGCTCCAGAGCTTTTAACCCACTGTTTTAAACATAATAAAAATCTTTCTGCTTAAGAGACCAGGTCACGTGGTGTTGTAAATGCATGCTTGAGGCTATGTATATTAACCCCTAGATGGCAAACGGTCTAGCAGTAGCATAGAGAGTTGTAAGGGGGAGTCTTGAAACCCCTCCAGACCTCTCTGTCACCCTGAGCTATAAAGACCCTGAATGCCTGGGGCAGCTCTCATGCGGCAGCAATAAAGTACTCACGTACTGTATATACACGATAGACAACTGGCTCTGTGTGCTCCTTTGCTGATGTGGACAGTAGAACAGGCACCTATACCGACAGGGACAGGCAAATCAGCGGGCACCTCTAGAGGTGCAGGGGTATGTCTCCCCCCCTCTTTTTAACCATTTTTCAATAAAGGTTTTTGTATGCAGCGCAGTCCAGCCTCAGAAACTTCCTTCCTGCATCGTGGTGCCCGCTGATTTGCCTGTCACAAGAGGGGATACTCTTTTAAAATAGCCACTGCCTGATACCTTCTTACATTCGGTAAGCAGGTACCCCCACTTGAGTTGGAGTGTCCTACCAGATCCTTATATATGTTTTTATGTATTTTTAATGATATACCTTATTAAATGTGTGTGTAATTTGTCACCTGTTGTTCTCAGCGTCTGTCTCATGTTGCATGTTTGTATGTGTGTTTAACAGTAATACACTATGTTTTGATTTTCTTTCCTTACATGTTTACCCACCACGTGTGGAGCATCTATACCAAAGGGAGAAAATCCACGACACTGGTTGTATAATTTTATTGTCATTTTATATAATATATATATATGGTATACATATTACTAGTACATCACTGGAAAGTATAAAGCAGTGTTTTCAACCTTTGGGATCTGTGGGCATCCCCTAAAGGGTTTCTTGCAATGTTTTTGGTCATATGAAAATTGCACCAAATACAGAAGAATTTACAATGCATCTGATCTGCAGAATTTCACCATGTAATTATAGGGTTCCATAACCAAAATAAAAAAATTGGATACGATTGGTATAAGGTATAATATAATCTATTAATGACATCAACTGTGGTGCCCACACCACATAAGATAGCTATAAATATGGATGTAATTACATTATGCCGTTAGCAAGAAGGCTATTAAGAAGCGCGTTGCTCTTACCTGCAGGGCAGTGGCTTGGTGCATAAGATATGCTCCACCAGGCACTTCTGTTCTGTTGCCAGTTCTTGTAAACTGTCCTTGTCTTCCTCGTCTGAAAATAATTATTGGTCATTTACAGGTGTCTGAAAAGGTAGTGTCATAACCCCTTCAATGACAGGGGTGTTGCAATACAGGCCCTTGGCTAGTGGAGTTGATCACGCACCTGAGCTGAGAAATTTTTGCAGCTTGCTGAGCCAGGTCAGCCCCACGCTGTGAACGCCGGCTGCATGAGTACAGTGGTATCGGGATGGGCAGATAGGGTCTAGCATTCAAAAACAATGGAAATGAAGTGGTAACAAAAATAAAACAAGAGTCAACCTAAAAATATTTCAGAAAATGTAACTATTCTTAATTTATAAGACCACGTTAAATTAAATAAAAAACAAACACTTATGTTAATTCCTTCAGCACAAGAGGGCGTAAAAACACATTTGGGTTAAAAACCAAAATTACCAATACATGCTTTTACCATTTTTTTTGTTCTCAAAATGAGTAGATCATGATCCAACTGTTTTATTCTGCTCTCCGAGTAGTAGAATATCCTCCAGCGAGAACACCAGAGCAGCTGGTAAAATCACTGTTGCAATGACCCAGCACTGTCTCTTTACTGATTGACTGGAGCAAAGTTATCCCGCTCAGTCATACTGGTCATTCTAAGGATATAAATGTCAGGCCTGGTGACCTCCCAGACATAAAACCAGACGGTTTGTGTGCTGGAAGTTCCTACATATCAAAATAATAGATGTTGCAATTTCTTATTCCTGGGTGGAATTGCTGGTTTAAAAAGTGCCATCCCAACAATAAAAGTTTGAGAATGACAACAAAAATCTAAAGTATACTTTTTTTTAATGTTGCATGTTTTATTTTATATCACAGAAAAATATATATATACAAGCAGATACCTGTGGGGTGGCAGATCCTAAATCAGAGCGATCCACCACCAAAACCACTTTTCACTTACAAAACATTAGTACGTCAGCAGCAAGACCAGGTTAAGCGCATTTTGAAATTCAGATCCCCTGACCTAGCGCACTAGACATTATGGCTAAATACCTTTGTGCAGTTTCATTGGACATGAAAAGTCTGATTCAAGAGAGACTTCTTCTTCTGTTGTCAACTTCAATGCCAGCTCCAGCTCAACGCATTCAAAGACGTATAGCGAGGGGATCAGATCAGAGCTGGGATTCCAAGACTTGTTTGACTGCAAGAGAAAAGTCATTAGGCCCCCCCCCAAAAAAAATACCTGGCACATGGCAGAAACATACATCAGCACAGGACTGAAGTGCCTTATTCACAAGACCAGGGGAGCAAACTTTTTTTTGCTGCGCACGCCCCCTGGTGCCTTTCCTCCTTACCTATTTGACGCCGCGGGTCGTGTGACGTCACGTGACCCGCGGCGGCAAATTACCATGGCAACTGTGACGCCACGACCCCACAGAGTCATGGTCATGCGTCCTGGAGCCGGCTGAATCACGGTAAGTGAAGTGTTGCAGGGGTCTCACGCGATCCCGACATTTAATTTAATGCCTTGGGGAAGAGCGCGGGGCCTCTGCAACAGCCCGCGCCCTCCCAGAAAAATCTCCCGCCCCCAGTTTGCGCACCGCTGCACTAGACCGTTAACTTCTGAGCATAAGAAACTGCCTGTGAGTGCAGCATCAAAGTTGCAACACAATAAGCTGCAGATCCCTCTGGTGGATCACCAGATGTCTTACTTCGGACACATACCATCTGTTCATCATCTTCCTCTGCCTCCAGCACCACGCAGTGATAAAGCAGCCCTGATTCGGTGGCAATGACCAGGATGTTGGGAACACACGGCAAGCAGAGTACAGCGCAGGCATCATAGCCATAATTATCCTCTGCGGCGGGGTGCATGGGCAATGGGCCCAAGAGTTTACCAACATTGCTGCTATTAAAACAGAGAGAGATCGAGATGGTCAGAAATCCTACACAGTGCAAGTAAAATGTACCCATAGCCAGAGGATGATTTACAACTTTCCAATCATCCGGCACAATAACCGATACAGGTGTATTTGAGACCGGACAAATCTGTTTACAGATCTTCGTTAAATCGAAGTATTGTTTTTTGGTTTTTAGTTCTCTTTGTGGTAGACTGTTGCAGATGTGTTAATAATAAAATAATTTAGAAATACATGGAGATGTCTGAATGTGTTTTGCTCTGCAAAGCAAATAGATGATAACAGATGACTCCACATTCACAAGGCCAACAAAAGTGCATCATTTGTCTCTGTGCTTTTTCTCATGTATAGGATTGCAACTAAATCTGGAATTAAATGGTACGTGCAAAAAACAAAATGTACTCTTTATCTGGCCATACAATGTTGTAGTTCTGCACGATTCATCTCTGCCTGCGATTACCACAAAAGGGCAATGGTAAAGCTATGTTTACTTCTTCATTACATGTTTAAAGAAGTGATAAAGGTGCCAAAATAAGCATGGGTTATTGTGGTAACCCAGGAAATCAAGAAGGGTTACACCTGGTTTTGAATTTGGGAGTACTCTAGTAACTATTATAAGCAATGGTCGACAAATCACCAAAAAATCTACTCGTCGAACAAAAAAAATCTACTCGCCACCTAGTACCACACGTGTGCTGCTTAGGCCAATAGAAGCTCGCCACGATGTTAAATCCACTCGCCCGGGGCGAGCAAATGTATAGGTTTGTCGAACACTGATTATAAGTCACAAAGGGCGACTATGGAACTCTCCGATTAGTGCAATGGGTTTGGAGGGATACTCTATAGCAGTGATTTTCAACAGGGCTCCTAGGAACCCTTGGATACGCCGGGCATCCCTAAATGGTTCCCTGCAATTTATCAGTTAATTTGAAAATTGTACCAAATACAGAAGACTTTAATAGCGTGTCTGAGATCAGATGCATTGTAGAGAGGGTTGGGGTTCCTTACAATCCATCTGATTTCAGACACGCAGCAAGTGATGGTTGGGGGTTCCTCAGAATTTCACATAGGGTTCCTTAACTAAAAAAAAAAAAGTTGGAAACCACTGCTCTATAGTAACCCTGATGATTAGGCAAAATGAAGTTGCATATGGGTCTGTAGACTACATTTGTTGAAGGCAGCAGATTACATTTTCATATATTTCATATTATAGATATAAATCTATAGAAACGTCAAAGACACAGCCTCACATTTCACATACTGTGTGGAAGTGATAATGGCATCTACCCAGCAGTGCATGGAATAGCACTGGTCTTACCTCTTCTGCAGTTCAATGTACATCAGGAAGGTCTCTCCATTCTCATACAGGATGTAGAGAGGATAAGCCAGTTTCTCTTCTTTTCCAGTCTGCACTAAGCTCTTTGAAATTGCTGCCAGGGGACCGAAATCACAGGCGACAGCAGTCTCGCCGAGGGAGGCAGTGTAAGATCGCCTGCCAACACAAACCCGCGTTAGCCAATCTGTCCCTCTACTCTGGGAATAATTATAACAACAACAAGTATAAAACTGAAAAGGGCAAAATACACAGCGATAATGATCTACAATGTGAGAAGATATCAGTATTGCAAATATCCCCATTTGTTTCCCTTCAAGATTACAAGTGGGACTGTCAACGGTGATATTTTATTTATTCATCAGACTTCTCTGAATGCCAAGGTGTGGGTATCATTAGTCTGCTAGCTACAGAGAGCTAATTATTGTGTGTGTTGTACCCTGAAATTAAATTTAAATTAAACAACTCTCCTTTATCAGAGAAGCCAGGCCTAAAAGTGTCAGTCATAAATGGGAGATCAGACACACCCATATAGGCCGGTCCAAGACATCTGGTCTTTGTCACAGGTGGAAGGCTGTGTGTTTAAAAGGTGCTCCGTTTGAATTCATAGGGGGATATTCACCTAGAGATGTGCTATACCTGAAAATAATTGAATTTCATATTTCCTACTTCATGGCTTCCTGAAACATTGAATATTATCTGGTAATGTATTAGGTTTTCCGTTGTATTCGTTTTTATTTTATTAGAGTCACTAATCTATGTAGTGTGTGTTTTTGTAATCTCTTTTCTGTAATAAGCACTGTAAGACTTTTGTAATATTAAATCTAAAATGAAATAAAGTCATGTCTTTCAACTCTAATTGAACCCATTACACCTTATGAAGAGCGTGACCGCATTTTCAGACACGTTTTGCTAAATTGGAATTTTGAGTGCGCTCATTTCTGGCGCCCTGCTGGAAGTCGAGTGAGACAAGTGGAGGACTAGTTGTTTTTAATCCCTTTCACTCACACACAGGTATGTGTGTATCAGACAGCGACCTTTCATTTTTTTCTTGCTGATGATTTCACTTGCGTATACATTAATGGATGGAAAACATGAGTCTGTTAAACACCATCACAACTAGTATTCAAAATGCACTACAGGATCCTTGTTAAATACAATACATATATTTCTTATTCACTCGTGAAGAAGATGGGGAGAACGAACCCTTTCACTGCCTGTGGCCAGCAAATCTGTGCCGTTTTCTTGCCCCGCTACAACAATTTGTAGTAAAACATTAGTGGCACAAACCTTATTGCTTTCTACCCATTAATATATCCAGCACCAGTGACTAACACTGCAGGAGTTCGATTTTTATAGAATAGTAAAAATAAAAAATAAAAAGGGTTGTCTGTTAACCCAACACAAATAATACACACGTTGGATGAGGGTGTTTCAGAGCCAATTTAGAGGTGACCATGTTCAAGTGAGGAAGTGCATGTAAACTAAGATGTGCTTCAAAAAAAACAAACACACACAACAGGACATGGGTGAAGTGGAGTGATATTAATCTCCCAGACATTTAAAACAAATGTATAACATGTCTCGGCGGCAGCCTTTCGTTTCACATCTAAACTATATAGATTACATACAAATATACATACCCATTATGGGGAAGCGTGGTTTCCTCATCTGCATTAGAAAGAGGGATAAATTTCTCAGGTGTCAAAGGATCCTTAAGATTGTATATTCTAAGATAAAAATACAGAGGAAGAAATATTAACACGTACACACTTTTTAGAATGCACGCTTACGTTTATATAATACCAGCTGTACCCGGCATAACATACGCTGATATAGAAGATCGTAAAGGTTATTAAACATTCATCACCCATGTTCCCCCTACATGTCTCCTCGCCATCGCCCCCTACATCTGATAGAGATAGATATATCACCATCACCTACATCTCCCCATAAACTGTCTGGACCCTGCTCTTGGCCTTCCTCACACCCACCCTCCCTATAATAACCACCCTATCCTTGATCCTCGCTGTCCTGGGACTCGTGTCTCCTCTTCCCCTAGCCACCACCCACAATTTCGCCAAGCAAGTCAGCCACTGGGGATTGTACCTGGTAGGCTATATATCTGGCACGTGACATCATTGCAGACATCTTGTACAGCTGAACATTTGTACGGCAACATACCTAAGCGAAGCTATGGGCCAAACATACCAAACTCTGCCTACGCTCTTCCTTTTGATCCTATTAGATAGCATGCCAAGTTTGGTGGCACTGGGATTAAGCGTGTGAATTTGTATAGCCGGACAAACAGGGCTTCTGAATTATAGAATATACTGGACACCTAACAAGCTCCTATTAAACCTCCAAAATGACCACAACATATATATAAGCATATGAATGTCACAGAGGAGTGCTACTGAGCATGGCAATATATATTTAAAACCAGAGACAGAACATAAAACACAGACAAAGCTCAGTTTTAGCACATCCAGTGAAACTCATACACGGTACAGTGCCTAAATATATATGTATAAATATCTATTAAGTAAAATGGTCTTTTAGTTTGACATTTTTGGCCAACATTTTTGTAAGCCCCTGAGCCAACTTCACGGCAGACCACAATTCAGGGATCCCTAACGCTAATATAAATTCTTAATAACCTGTGTAATAACAGGAAGAATGATTTATAGTAAATCTGTCAATATTAGTTGCAAAGTTCTAAGTCTGATTGAAGCCTTTATTAACCTGTACATTACCAGGAAAAGCACTCTGTATTAGAGTTGTCACAACCATCCTGCAAGCAAACAAGTTCCCCTGTGTGGAAGATGCTGTGGAGTGAGCCACAGGCTTCAATCAGACTTAGAACTTTGCAACTAATATTGACAGATTTACTATAAATCATTCTTCCTGTTATTACACAGGTTATTAAGAATTTATATTAGCGTTAGGGACACCTGAATTGTGGTCTGCCGTGAAGTTGGCTCAGGGACTTACAACAGTTTTGGCCAAAAATGTCAAACTAAAAGACCATTTTACTTAATAGATATTTAAACATATATATTTAGGCACTGTACCGTGTATGAGTTTCACTGGATGTGCTAAAACTGAGCTTTGTCTGTGTTTTATGTTCTGTCTCTGGCTTCTGAATTATAGTACAGATTTTAATATGCATGTGAATATAATGACGATACAAGATTCATTTTTCCTGAATATAGTCTCTAACTCCTGACAATTCCAGTAGTGTACAGCTCCAAAAAAATAATGAACTGACCCTAGGGAGTCCTGTTAAAAAATATATATAAGGCTCTACCACTTATAGCATATAAAGATATGAGAAAATAAAATAGTTTATCCATTTTGCAGTGGTTTCCAACCTTTTTTTGGTTAAGGAACCCCCACGTGAATTTCTGAGGAACCCCAACCATCTTTAATACCAACTCTGAGGTCAGATGCATTCTAAATGCTTCTGTATTTGTTCCAATTTTCAAATAACCAGAGACTTGCAGGGAACCCTTTAGGGATGCCCGGGGAAAAACAGTGTTACAGATATTATGACTACACCAAATACTACCAGAAATGGTGGTATTACTGTACACAGATATGAAAAACTGAAGAGGCTTAGCATAAGTCACCGTATTGCATTATCAGATGTTAGCAAAACCAGATGAGGTTCCTGCGTCTCACTCGGGTACCAAACTGCCTGCTTTAGAATCAAGGAGGTGGAACTGGTGAAAAACCTTTCAGCGACGGGGATGGTCCTGAAGAAGAAAAATTAAGTGTTTTATTAGAATTACCTTAGATTAAACTCTTGAAATTTACAATGAGGGACTGACTGAAGAACAAGATGCTTCTTTGCATCTCTGACTTATGACACCATTGACCTTAATTACATCCAAACTAGAAGCACCTTTAGAGTATTTTGTCTGTTGGACACTTTCCTGTTAGCTTTCATTCATTCCATCATGCACAGCTGCAAAGGTTTTACAAAAACCTCAGTGTTTGTGTGCTAGTCCTGTGCTCGTGGATACAGGATGTTATGCTTCGACATTGGCACTAGTAAGACTTGAGGTACATTCACGCACACAATGTGAATGCCGGCACTAATCCTGTGTATTGAACACATACGCCGAGTTTTTTGTAAGACCTATGCATGGTGCAATGAAAAACCAAGCATTTGGAGTGTGCAAAATTGCCAATTTACATCTTTTTGAAACCTGGCATAATTAGAGTTGGCAAATCTGTGTGGATCCAAGTCTCAATTGGGAATCGCACAAGAGCATAGTAATTTTCAACGGCCTACAATGGTATGTTACATAGAAGATTAGGTTGAAAAAACACATATGTCCATCAAGTTGAAGGCAGTGTTGCTTGTTTACCACAATAACAATAAAGAAAGAAAAAAAAAAAAAAGTGTCTTCAAATGCAACTTTTACTACTTAAACAAAGATTGGTGTGATAGGCACCACAAATTCAGGACGTGAGACAGAAAATAATAATCCCTTTCGATTCCACTCTGGCCTGTGATTTTCTGGTAACTTCTGGCAATTTTTTCTAATGTTGCAAATGTTAGATTTGTTGGGTGGGAAGGGGGAGAAACAAAATACAAAGTAACACCAAAAATAAAACGTCTGCAGGAGCTTTTCACCTTTGCAAGACAATTTGTGAATGGAAATGGTCCAGGAAATAAAATAACATTGGTCTGCATTACTATGCTGTATACAGGGTGTGAAGGGATTGGATGTGTGATCCTGGCACAAGAACACTCTCCTGTTATTACTCACTGTGGGACAGAGAAATGCCTAAAAAGAAAACAGAAAAGTGCTGCCTCCAAAGTGTAGTAATTTTATAAAAAAAAAAAAAAAAAAAATCGGAACAAGTTAAATAGGCATACAAGTTTGCGCTCACAAATATAGGTGTGAAAAAAGTACTTGGCTATACAACTGATGTAGATCTAGACTAGTCTATGCAAACCGCAAGCAGTCCACGTCTGTATTGTGGTCATGATCCTCTGAAGCGGCACAGAATTTTAACAGAAAAGGAAGTCTGGACTGAGTATGGGAAGGACTTCTGATTGAACGCAGAGGCGTGGAATGCAAAGCGGGAAGGGAGTCTGATGTCCCATAACACCCCCCTGAGGAAGGTCCCGTTTTGCAGGACCGAAACGTTGGTTTTCTTGATGCATTACATTTATTACCAGTACATTTTTTTTAATCTATATCACATACATACATACATATACACACACACACACACACACACACACACACACACACACACATTATTATTATATGCACTTAGTAACAGCCTTTGTTTTTAGCACACTGCCTTTTTGGCTCTCCCTTATTTAATATTTTCTTGTTGGGACAGAGATAACGGAGTGGCCACGACATACCCCAAAACACATGTTAAACTATATAAACGAGATGTTAAATATGTAAATATAAAAAGCCGTTTTACTATAATTCAGGTATCAATGTACATTCTCTTTAATGGCTTGAGATTTGACTGGGCATGTTGCCCTCAAACTATTTTACTTGTAACCTAATCTGTGTTGTATTATGCAGTACTGCTTCTCAAAAAACTAACCGCATTTTAAAAAACAGTTGTGAAAGATGAAGCAATTTACCTGCAGTTCACTGTCTTATCACCGCCTTCAAATTCAGAGCTCTTCCCCCAACGCTTGGGCACTTCCAGCACCATCAACCCTCTGCTTCCAATGAGTGCGACATGATGCTGTGTAGGACTTAGCAGAACTTCACTGACATCAAAGAGCGGAGGATTTATGCACAGAAGTTTCTGTATTACAAAACACATATTTAAAGGTAGTGATAATCTGCCCCAAACTCACAAAAGGAACATCCTCTTTTCCTTCCCTGGTCAAAGACATACGCAACAAGAAAAACAGGGTTAGTCACAGGGAACAACAACTGGGACTTTTATGGGGCAGAAAACAAAAACAAAAAACATACCTCAAATAAAAATATTACTTGTGAGCACATTCACATGTCTTAGACAGGTCTGCAACCCTGCCTTGCACCATTATAACCTAGCATACAGTGCTTCCACTGCAGCAAGGGATTCTGGGAAATTACATGCAAATGAGCGTACAGTGCCACCTTTTGTCTTAAATCCATTATTACACGGAACTCTTAAGCCAATGCTCGCTGTTTTAAACACAGCCTGGTATCAGATGCAAAGCCAGTTAATCCACTCACAGACAGCTGTTTTGACCTTTTGGGGCCCATCAGTGTGAGGTTGGTTGTACTGGCTTTGCAATTAGGTTTTCACCACACATTATTTTGGTAATGGTGGGTGAAAAGGTGACTGAAAACCCTCCACCGTATAGCAAATAAAAATATTACTTGTGACAACATTCACATATCTTAGACAGGTCTGCAACCCTGCTTTTCACCATTATATATGTGTGTGTGTGGGCCAGTAAGAAGCTGTGATGTCATCCCATGCGGCTTCCTATTGTTCCTCGTGACCTGGAGCTTTAAACCTGCTGAGCTGCTACCGGCACACCCCTATAGAGGAAAACATCTTGGAGAGCCCCCAGAGCTGAAATTAACACGGTTCAGCTCCAGATACCCCCTGCTTCCCACTTATTTTTTTATTTATTTATTTATTTTTTTAAAACATGTTCTCCAGCTTTAAAGGGCATTGAGTAAAATTCCTGAGATGGGTCTGGTTGGCAGATGGGACGTGACCAAAGGAATTCTCTCCATTTCCTTCCAGATTTATACAAATCTGATGTACTTCACAAGGATAAGAAAAATAGATTTGTGGCAGGCAAAGGTAGACAGGTGTAACCATACCAAATAGGACAGGTTGTCTGAGTTGCATAGTCCGAATATTTGTTGTCCAGGCAACTAATAAAGTCGTATAAATGCAACGGTGAGCGTTGCCTTACTCCAGGAGTTACAGGGAGAGAGCTATAGGATATTTTATACTCAGATTAATTTGAGCAGAATAATTCTCTCCCCCAGCCAGGTCACAAAAGATTGACGAGTGGGAGATAAGACACCAACAAAAAGTTGACATGTCCTGGTCACACAGTCAAAGCTTGGATCATAAAAAACATGTATTTGGGTATCAAAAGCAGAATTCAACAGAACACGTATTCTCATATTTCAGAGAACACGTGTTCCAGTGCCTCTTTTGGAGGAAAGAAATATTATTTGTTGGTAACATATAGGTTCTCTGTTTTGTAATTTTATGAAACAGTCTGCATTTATATAGTCTATGTTTTTGTAACATCCTTATGTGCAAACAAGCACTGTGCCCTTTTCGTATATTAAATCTAAAATGTAATAAGTACTGTCTTTGGGCTCTAAATGAACCAAGTACCTTTTTGAAGAGCTTAAACACATTTTCTGATACATTTAGCTACATTGGGTTTGTATATTAATTACATATTTTCTCCAGTAAACGGGAAAAACAATGACACCTGGGGTAAATCCTTCAATTATTCTTGGTGGTAGAAGGATAATGAGATGTAGTGTGACAGTGTTTGAGGTATTATTGCTCATTTTTAGTGCCCTGCAGGGAAGTGAGGCAGCTGGATGTTTTAACCCCCATCACATACACAAGCCACGTGTGGTATTTGTGACAAGCACATTCACATGTCTCAAGACAGGTCTGCAACCCCATAATCTCGCCGCGTACAATGCTTCCATTGCAGCCAGGGATTCTGGGAAATTACATGCAAATGAGCACACAGTGAATGACTTTTCCTGTCCATGTAAATCATGGTTTGTGGACCTTGCTGAGACATGTGAATGTGCTCATACGTGGTATTTGTTTTTATTTGCTGTACAGTGAAAGGTTTTTGGTCAACGTGTTTACTCACCAACACTGTGTCTACCTCTCCAACTCCTCCCTCACCTGCTCTCGGTATCCGTTCCCCCAGTCTCCCTCCTCCTCCAGTTTCCCTCCTCCCCCAGTCTCCCTCCCCCGTGCTCCCTCTCTCACCTGCTCTCGGTATCCGTTCCCCCAGTCTCCCTCCTCCCCCAGTCTCCCTCCCCCGTGCTCCCTCTCTCACCTGCTCTCGGTGTCCGCTCCCCGGCGCCTCCGTGTCCAAGCTCCTCAGTGTCACGGTTATGAAGGCGCACTCCTCTGCGTCCCACACGAACAGATCCCCATCCAGGCTGAAGATCAGATTCCTCACCTGCCCGGACACCCTCCGCTTCCTACCTCCCTCTCTCTCCTCCTCCTCCGCCGCGCTCAGCCGGTCACGGAACCGGGAGAACAGCGCGTGGTCAGAGAGCCCGCTCCTCCAACGATCACCGAGCCCAGCCGTCGCCATCTTCCGCTGCAGCCGTCTCCTGCCGCGTGACGTCACTGCCGACAGGAGACCAATCAGGCTGAAGATCCCGCGGCCGACGTCGGCGCCGTCACGTGGTCTGACGGAGCGTGACCAGCGCGCTGTTGCCACTGTCGGTTAATTCCCAGAATCCTTCAGTCGCTCTTGACACATTGCTGGAGAGCATCAACTATTCTCCTGCTGCCACAGACCCCTGCAACCTGTTGCAAGCCTCTGCGGCAGCAAAGGGGTTAAAATCACTTGGTCAACTCCTGTAAAAGCCATTTAGCAATGACTAGCTCTGCCCGGGCGCACAAGGGGGTGTCATATAAGTGAACTGCAATGGATACACCATGGATAGTTGGACAAACAGACTTTTTTTCCAAAGGGCTGGATTACAAGAAATGTACACCTTGAAGGGCTAGGCATTCATGTATGAAAATGGCCACGCTTCAGCATTTCAAAAGCATTTATAACATCTGTAGAATATATTTTTTTAATCACCTTCATTTTTTAATAAATTACAGTATGAAATCAATGCACTTATAGTTGCCTTAAACTAGCAGAAGCAGGTACTCCACGAGCCACTCAAAGGTACTTTGTGGGCTGGATATGACAAGTTAAAGAGCCCTCTTATATTATGTACAATATAATAGTGATGAAGTATCTTGTATTAAATTGTAAGCTTTTAAGTAATGTATAAGGCAGCGTCCATAGGCACCCTCTCCCAACACTGCTCACAATTGTCAATTTGTCCCATAATCCGAAGAGGAGATTACACAAGCGCTCCTCAAATAAAAACTAAGCAGCCATTGTGGACCTGATTTACGTCAATCTAAGTTCCTAAGACTTGGTGCCCCAGCCATTGCCAAACCAATTGCTTTCATAGTCAACTCTATTCTGTCTGAAACTACAGGCCAATCTATCTGCTCCCAATACTATACAAAGTCATGGGAAATGTGTTCACTCCCAATTAAGAGATTACTATACCAAGACAAATTTCCCTAGCCAATTCCAATCTGGCTTTTGCCCCAAACACTCCACGGTAACTACCCTGCTAAATGTTTGCAATGAAATCCAGTGTGGAATGGAACGGGGACAACTCACTGGTGCAATATTCCTAGATTTTGCAAAGGCTTTTGATAGTTGATCATGTTATCCTGCTTAACAAACTCCAGTGCTCTGGAATAGGGAAGCATGCTTTAAACTGGTTTAATTCCTACCTATCAGGTAGATCCCAACATGTGCCTATCTCAGGCTCTAACTCCAACTCCTTGGATATCACCTGTGGTGTCCCGCAAGGCTCTGTTCTGGGGCCCCTACTCATCTCAGTGTTCATTAATGATCTTCCCACAGCTTGTAAGGAAGCCTCAATACACATGTATGCAGTTGACACAATCCTATATGCACACAGCCCTAGCCACTCCGACCTTGAACACATACTTCAGTCTGACTTTTTGAGACTTGAAAATTGGATTTCCCTAAACAAACTGTTTTTAAACACTGACTAGACTGTAACAATGGTATTTGAGACCACGGCTAAATTTTTAAAGCTTCCAATTACTGAGCTCCAGATCAGAACCAACGCTAACACCACCCTAACCCCTGTCACTAGTTTTAAATTCTTGGGCATATGGGTTAACTCCCATTTAACATTCGGGATGCACATTGATACCTTGACATCAAAAACCTATGCAAAACTAGGTGTACTTTAAAGATACAAATCCTCCCTAAGGCTAAGGCCCCGGTCACGGCGCTCTAATGCGCGCCCGCGCTTTTGGCTGCGCGTTCCGGCGATTCCCCGGTCTGCAGCTCACTGCAGGAGCAGAGACCGGGGGGGGGGGCGTGGCGGAGGAGTGACGGGGGCGCGGCCATGACGTCACCCGGCAGGTTCGCCCTCATTGGCTGAACCGCCGGGGGGCGTGCCTAGCCGCTCGACGCGAGTTACTGCTCTCAATTCTATTGAGAGCAGGAGTAGCTCTCGCGCGAGCGCTGCGGCCCCCCCTCGCAGCGGGCCCGGCGCCATTGTGGGGAGGGCTCTCGTGAGCGCAGCGTCCGCCACAGCGGACGCTGTAGCAGGCAGCTGGGGCAAGGCCTAAGTCTGCTGGTCAGAAAGCGTATTGCATAGCAGATGCTAATGCCAATTATCGACTATGGGGACATAGTATACAGCTCGGCACCCCAACCCCACCTTAGCAAACTTGACGCCCTCTACAACTCAATATGCCATTTTGTTCTCCAATGCAACTACAACACACATCACTGTGAAATGCTCAAAGAACTAGATTGGTCCCTTCTGTTTCTCCCTAGCCCCCATGTTTCGCAGGTCAAAGAGGTCCGAAGTGATCCAGGAGAAGAAAGGGAACTATCCCTAAGAGGGTCAGCGGCAGATACGAAAGCAACGCATCACACAGAAGAGGGTCCACACCACTGCCCAGATGAGTAACGAATTAGTCCTCATTTCGCACAATGTTAAAGGCTTTAACAACCCCATTAAACGTAGGATCGCATTCCGAGATTACAACCGCAAAAAAGCAGATATTGTTTTCCTACAGGAAACGCATTTTTCCCAGCATAACCACCCAAAATGGGCACACATCCTACAAGCGGCAGCCAAAAGCTCCATCTGCTCAACATTAAAAGAGAACGCATATAAGGTCCTGATGCGCTGGTATCACACCCCACTGAAACTGTCTAAATTTGTCAGCGGATACTCCCCGCTTTGCCCAAAGCAGTGCGGGGAGGTAGCTGACTTACTACACATGCTGTGGTCCTGCCCAAAGGTGGTCCTGATTTGGGAAGACATTAGGGAATGGATACAAAGGATTCTCAATTTGGAGATCCTCCTGGACCCGTGGCTGTTCCTCTTGGGCAGGCGGATTCAGGGATTGCCAAAGTCGGCACACAAACTGGTTGTACATTTCGCAACCGCCACTAGGTGCGAGATCGCAGCAGTGTGGAAACAGCAAGATCTACCAGTAATCCCCAGAATTAGGAACAGAATTTGGCATGTCTGCCAGATGGAACAGTTGACGAGCTGGGTCAACAACACTGGCCTCAATTTCCTAAAAGTCTGGGCGCCGTGGATCGCCCAGACAGACATCCCCGGGCTGGACGCCAGCGCAATTTTGCATTAATAACTATAGATGCGTTCTCTGGTGACTGAGCAGGACTCACGACTACGTAGCTACGAGACAGATAGGACCCCTCCCAGCACCGAGAGATGCGAGAAAGAAACAACATAGGCGGAGACCAGCAAGCCACAACTAAAAAGGCAGACGCCTGCCGACCCTGGACCTTCCCGCAAAATCCCCCCCTCCCCCTGTGTGTATACCCGTTGTTGTCATGTTTTGGTCACGTCGGTCAGGTCTGTCCCGTCCTGTGAGTATATGTTGTATGTCCAGTGCTGACTACGAAAGAACACAACCCCAGGTCGCGAGGAGTGGGGTGGAAACGCTTATATGTGTATTATGATGTGAAACAATGGTCGGTGTTATAATGTTCAAATTGTATAACCTAATAAAAACTTTGAAGTTGAAAAAAAAAAAGAACTAGATTGGTCGTCACTTGAGTCTAGGCGCAAAGTTCACCTTTCTTGACTTGCCTTCATATATTTTCTGGGCAAGCTACCCGTCTACCTGAACAAGCTCCTCACCCCTACCACATGCAGCACTTATCCTCTGAGATCAGACTCCAAAAGACTGTTCATGGTCCCAAGGTTCAGCAAAGTATCCGGCCGCTCCTTCTTCTCTTACCGTGCACCCCAAAACTGGAACAACCTACCGGAGACTCTCACATCCACCACCAGTCTAAGTTATTTCAAAACTAAGGCTGTCTCACATTTTAATCTGGTCTGTAACTGTTACATAAGCCTATAATATATATTATCTGTAACTGGGCATGCTATGTCTTGTATATAATGTATATCCTGTTCACGTATGTAACTGTATTTGTAACAGTGTATTATTTGTCATCTTAACTCTATGCTCTGGACATTCTTGAAAACGAGAGGAAACTCTCAATGTATTACTTCCTGGTAAAACATTTATAAATAAATATTGGATCCGACGTCCCTCGTGCCAAATACAAACAACTGGAGGCCAATGCACGTGTCCATAGATCGCACGTACACACGAGTGCTGAGGCGGCCGATACGTGGCGAGACAAACTTGTTTAAATTTTCTAAGTGACAACCAGGTCACGTGCGCGGTTCAGCCAATGAAGGCGAACCGCTCACGTGACGTCACCCCGGCATGCCCTCGCAATGTCACTCATCGCGCAACCCTGCAGGCCACGGATCTCATCAAGTACAGGCGTGCGTGACGTCACGCACGAGGGCGCACCTACTATGGACGCGGCCTAAGACACCTGGAAGGGGAAATGGAATAAACACAGGCAGTGATGGGAGTGTAGTGACTAAAACAGTTTTTGTAACATTTTGGGGTCAAACGTTTTGGAAATTCAAAGATCTGACAATTTTCTTGCAAAGTACAGAGAGCTTTCCATCGATGAATAACACTATCACAAGAAGATTGTAGGGGATTGAGTTTGTGACAGACGCATCTACAGTATGTAGATTCTTTTCAGAGTATTGCATTGCATGCACCTCTGGCAGCAATTAGGTTGAATGGATATTGGTATGGCTGTAGTGTCCCCAAATCTACACATTGATGCACTTATTATTTGTGTGCTTGAAGTCCTTCCAGCTTCTGTCGTAATCGCTTATGTAGCGATCACATGTCCATGATCTGCCCCCTGATGTAGGGAAAAGAAAGAGAAAGTCCTCTTCTGATAACACTCTCAGTGTGAGCTGAGGACGCAATTTCTCCTAGAAACAAGCAAAACATCAGTGTTGTTGTGGCAACATTATTAAACCACCAGGGTGCCACTTAATATGACGTTGCCCCAACGTCACAGGACAGTCAAAGGGTTTACAACGTTATAACCAGTAATACGTTGCAGACTGCTCAGTTAGAAGAAAGTTTACAGTGCATTGTTTGATAACTGCGATACTTGTAAATACTGCAGTTATGCAGAGTTATACATAGCTGGGTATTGATAGGGGCTAAATGCATTAAAGGGGCTTCACTGCAACTACTGTGCCTTGATGCATGACACATTTTATTTAATTAATTTGAATGCTAGTAAAAACTTCAAATCATGTTAACCCCGTTCTTTCTGTTTGACTCAAGACCATGATCAGTGAAGATTACATCTCCACAGATATGAAAACATGTTTGGGGGAGGGGTTAGATGCAGGAATTGAAGCTAAAACAACTATGATCACATCAATAAACACTTCCCACTCTTAATAATTAGACTTTATTTCCCCTGAATATTTTTGCGTGGGATATCATTTTTATTCTGTCCTGAATTTTAGTGGTATGTAACAAAATATTGAAACTCTATTTGTGGTTTGGAATGACTGTTAATTAATATGCAGGGCATTTAGATATGTGTTCATGAGATAAACAAACCTGTGCTGAGGAGTATATCAAACATATCAATACATGTAATGTACAATACGTACATTTATTTATACAATCATACAATGATGACACAACTGTGGAGTATATGAATATATAGTATAATTGTACTTATAATGATAGATTATATAGTATAATTATAAGCACATTGCATGTTGTACATGGTAACAATACATTATTACACTTTGGGCAACACTTTCTACAAATGTTGGCTGTAAATGATATCCTTACAACGTTATCAAAAATAGATGTATTGTTCTTTGGCACAAGCCAATAATACATTTTGAGTTTCAAAGTCATGCAGGACTGTACATCAGGATGGTGTTTGCAGCAGTCTATTCTGTACAGCAGGAGGGCTAGAAACTACAACTCCCGGCATGCATTGGGTGATACCGCCCCCAGTCTCGCCACGTGGGGAGGTATTTAAATACCGCTGCTGGGCGGGGCTGGCGGAGGAAGGTGCAGATCTGTGAAGATGGAGGCTGCAATGAGACGTCGCACTCTGTATAAGGGAACTACCCCTCCATGGAAGGAGACTTACAGGAAGGTGCATGATCCTGGGTGGGACGGGATTTTTTTTATTACGGGGAGACTGCTGTATTTACTTCCCCCTCTTCTGCTGGAGTGAAGCAGGGAATGTGGTTACAAGGTGTCTCGTTTAAACACATAAAAAGGCGCACAGCATCGAGAAACTAGTTTGTACGTGATCAAGTGCATTGTTTTGTCATTCTTTAATATACTGCTGAGACTATGCACTCTGAGAGTTTATCATCATCTTTACAAAGTCCTTCAGGGCAGTTACTATAGTTAAACCAGGTATTAAATGTCGCTACTGATAAGACTTTCATTTTGATGGATTCTGCTTGACACCATTGCTAAGTCTGGTATGTAAGTGTATTGGTTCCAGCTTCAATAGGAAAGCAGCTAATTACTATTTTGTGCAAGGCATGATTATCAGCAGGGATATGTCACTCACTGTAGTGCACGCATCACCACAGTAAAGAGATTGATTCTGGTTGTCTTAGTGGGATCATTTTGGAGAACCATGTTTTATGGACTAATTTTTCACAAGACAAATATGCCAAATCTTAAATATGTCACTGCCAATTTTGCTAAACAGAGACATTTATGAATATTTGGTCTAGTTTTCTGATTTGAGCCTGGTTTGTTCCCATTGACCTTATAAATTGACAAATGCATGATTTGTTACTCAGTTTAGCTTGTATTTTTGTAAACTTTTTTTTGTGTGTGAGGAGCTGTGAATAAATTTCTACAGGGCTGCGTTGTTGATGTGTGTGTTTTTGCTTGTTGTCTCAGCGATGTGTTGACCGTTTAAAGAGTAGCCGCTCGAAGCTCCTGGAAAAATTCCGGCAGGTGGGTGAGGGTCTGCACGATGGAACTGGTGGATCTTTCCTGGTTCAGGAGGTGATGGAGGAAGAATGGAGGGTCATGCAGTCTGGCCACACAGGCCTTCCATCCCTCTGGAAAAAAGAGGCCTCCCAGGTAATGGCTTCAATTTCTCAGTGTATTGAAGCATATTCACGTTTGTTCTGGCTTATAGAACAACATAACTAAAACAATGAATGGCTTGTACAGTATGTACCGTACAGTTAATGGCAATTGACAGCAGAATGGGGTGTAATACTTTGCATCAGAGCTTGGTGAATCCTGGCCTCGATGGCTTGAGGCATGTGGAAAGCAAATCCAGCTTCATCTGTCTCTGTAAAGGGTTAACTCCCTCTTTTTTGGAGGGGTATCATTTTATTTATGTAGTGCCAGAAGTGTAAGCAATGCTCGACAAAATTACAATGCAGGGATAATAAAGTACAAACAGTGTGGATAAGTGGCTAGTAAGCGACCTAATGTCTGACATTTTGCAGTACCCTGATGAGCTGGCAGTCCTGGAAGAAATCAAACTGGAATTGATATTAGAAGGTAATACCAGCTTTCTTGCATATAGTCTTGGCATGTGACCACCTGCAGAATGCAAGAATTGAATCTTCACTATGTACTTCTAAACCAGATGCGGGCCCCAAAACCTTTAGGCCCATGTTTACAAAGGTCCTATTCAAGTAGATGCCTTGCAGCATCAGAAGCTCCCTTTCGGCCTAGTCATTTGAAAGGGCAGGAAGGTGTCTTCTGGAATTGCACAGATTAGAAATATGGGCATTACCTCGCAGGTAGTGAGGAGAGCTCTGCATGCTTAAAATGGCTTTCTTTTCTTACAGAACACGCCATGATAAATGAAATTGAAAACATCCACCAGTTTGAGGAAGAATGTTTAAACTCTGTAGTTGGACTGAATGCTGGAAACCAGCTTGTTTGCCCTGTGTGTAATCGGTATGCACTTTTCATACTATATTTATTTCTGGCTGCTTGCTTCACTTTTATGAAGACTAAATGTTTATTTCTTGCTAGATATTGGTGAAGTTGTAGTTTGCATTTTTTTTGAAGATTTGCACATCTGACTTGTCCTTCCTTTACAGGAATAACCTTACTGTAACAAACTGCTTCATTGTATGCCAGTGTGGAGTATACATCAACACAAGGGTAAGTACTTGTTAAAGGTGCAGCCTTTATAAAACATATATATATTTTTTATATTATTATTATTTTTATTTTTTTTCCAACCTCCATTGATTCTTACACAGGCTGGGGGAAAATGCTGAATCTAATGTGCCATGCTGCAAGTTTATATAATGCCTCCAAGGTACTGTAGACCTTCATTTAACATGCAAGAAAGAGGCAGAAATAAGAGCAGCTAAACCATACAGATTCCGAGGGTCTACCTTGATGTGGTTGTTGGTTTGACATGTTTTGGCCAAAAAGTGGTGAGGGAAATGGCAATTTTACACAGCTAATCTATACTACTTTTGTCTTGCAGTCCCAAGGGATGACCATAGAGAAGCTGCAATCCCTATTAGAAACTAATCTAACATCACATGGGTACTACTGTCCTTGGCATCCAGTGTTTTCAGTTGCCATTGGGGTGGAGAGAGAAGCCAGTCTCTTCATGAGCTGCCATGTAAGTATCATTTTGTGTTTCTGAACACCAATAACACAGCTATTTTGTAGCTGTCCCACAATTGATACTTGGGATGATTGCATTTTGGGAACATATTGAATTGGGCCTTGCATCTGTAATTTAGTCACTCAACACCAGGCTCGCAAGTACTGCCATTATCATTCTCTATTTTCCACTAATCTGTGCAGGCTTTTCAAAGTAGTGTGGAAATATAATCACAATTGTGTATTAATTCCACCACATGGTAAGGTATTGAGTGACTGTATACTTGCTAGCACTTCCTGTAGTAGAGGGGCTTACAGTCTGCTAAGACCTGACATGATGCATAGATTTACTCTACCCTTAGGCTGCGCTTATAGTGCCGGCGACAGCGACGCGACTGCTTGGTTGCGATCACTGGCAGTAATCTCAATTTGATTTGTCCAGCGTCCGCAGCATGCTGTCACGTTGCCAGCACTATAAGCATAGCCTTATTCACAGACACTTGTATAAATCTGTCCTGGCTCCAGTGTGTTGTGCAACTCGCAGCTATTGTGTTCTGAAAAGATCGCACACTAACTACATTCCTTTTTTATTTTAAGGCGTGTGATGCAATGGCTGTAATAGTGTAGCACGAGACTGAAGAGGACACCGAACACCTCCAAGCAAAAACATTTGTTGCCCTGCAGATGAGGCTCCTGCTATTTTATTGTTTCTATAGATTGCATTTTTATGTAAATAGTTTTTTTTTTAATATTTAAATCTTTAAATAAAGCTGATAACTTAGTTTTTGTTAATGTGGCTGACTGCTGCAGACACTTTTTTTTGTTTTTAAATAAACCACTCTTCCCTTTAACATAACTGAAGCAAAGAGCTAGTTGGTAAAGCAGCTGATAGAAAAGTACAGTTCATCAGCTATATTTGTATAATTGTTGTTCACTAGTGCTGTTTTAGAACAGTGTTTTTTTCAACTAGGGTTCCTAGGAACCATTGAGTTTCCGGGGCCTCTCCACAATCTTCAGGTCATTCGAAAATTGTATCAAATACAGACGTTAAAATGCATCTGATCTCAGACATGCTATTAGAGAGGACAGAAGAACCAGGAGAGCGATGGTTCTTCTGTGCTCATGATTTCTTGAACCTTGAAACAGTCCGTCTAAGGGTTTGAGTGTGTTTTTATATTGCACATGTTTAGTTATATTTAATCACTTTGCACTTGTATATTTATACACTTACTTGATAATTTAATTGTTTATTTATCAAGTATTATTTGTATGCACTAGTTTAAGTATTAGAGCGCCATCTACTGTTTGTTATGCTATTAGAGAGGGTTGGGTTCTGTAAAATATAATTATATTGTCCATTAACCCAAAAAGTTGGAAACCATGGTCTTGCACAAAATATTAATTGGAAATGTAGTTTGTTAAACTAAAGTGTTCTTTTTGGTAAGTAGTACTGCTGGCTTGCCTACTCTGGCAGCGGTGCACACTCCCCCTGCTCACGCCTTACCTTGTCATGTGACATCACATTGCCACAGCAATGTGCCGCTGGCGTCAAGGGACCTTTTTTTATAGAGGGCTCCCTGACATTTTAAATACTTTTGGAAAGAGTGTGGGGCCTCTGTAAGCAATGTGCTTATCTTCCTCCCCTCAGAAAATCTCATGCCCATTAGTACTGTGGAACACTTATGTGGTGTGAGGGGGTTCACTCTGGCAATAGTAGCTGCTTGGTATAGCACAAATGTAGAGGTAATAGCTTGAATAAAGTCTACCAAGCTGCACTGGAGTCATTATCAAGTCAAGATACCATTCATATCACTTATTTTACAAGTGAGTATTAAAGAAACATTCTGTTTTCTTCCCTTTCTCTCTGCCCCCACAAGCAGCCTATTTTGATCTGGTTCAATCCGGCCAATTCAGTTAAACAGCAATTCTACTTGTTGCCAAGTAGAACAAAGAAAAACCAGTCAAACAAATATATAAGGGAATCAACAAGTGCACTGTAAAAAATGCACTTAAAAAAGAAGGGTTAACTCAGAAGACTCCATGATGGGGGATACCGAGCAGAGCACCCCGCCTAACGCCCACTGGGAGGCAAACTCCGAAACCGTCCCAGCGGACTCGGCGTACGTGAACTCTGCCCGAATATGGGAGTGCACCAGTGCCCGGAACACTGCCACGATCCCCCACAAGCAGCAGTAGGTCACCACATCTGAACTGTCTTTGGGGACCCCCTACTCACTCAGATATTGGTATCACCTTTAGCTCAGTCTCCAATACTGGTTTTGAAGGTTCCTCATCAAGCAGGCCAATAGGAAGACACACAGAATGGTATTCTGGCTGCCTATTGGCCTGCATAACCTTTCAAACAACCATATTGCTTGCCCAGCGGGGCTGCTATTGGCAGCACCTTCAGAGGTGTGTATCTTGGGGAGCAGACAGTCCTCAACTGAAATGACTGTGGTTCTGCCATAGAGATCCCCTGCTCCCCACAAAGGGTAACAATAAAAACCAGATGGCAATGCTGTTGGAGTGATATAGTAAACACAGGATTTCACAGGTCTTATAGATTGTTTCAAATACATCCTTTTACATTAGCAAGTATTGCATCAGTCATTATTTGTAAGATTGTTTTTTCTAGAGTTAGCTGGCTGGGAACATTCGTCATGCCTGTGTGTATGAATGAATTTAAGCAAAAACCAGGATGACCACATTGAGGTTACATCTGAACTGTACAATGCAAGAGGCAGGTGGGGAAAAATACCTGTAGTAGCAAGCAAATGCATGTTCTGGGATGGGCAGAAAGTAGCATATGTAGGAATGGCTTATCCACATCTTCAGATGGAGAATTAACCAGGTATTATTGGGAGCTGTATAGTTGGACTCCAGGACTCAATCTAATTATATGTATATATCCAACACAAGCTTGCGTGACTGGCTGATTTCAAGTGCTGGTTGTATTAAGTGTGTAGCTTAAAACTAGGTGTTTAAACAAGGTATAGTATATTGAAATACTGTTTATTGGTGGTTCTTATAAACTTCATAGTTGCTACAATGAGCAGGATTGAAACTGCCACTCAATGCACATCTTGCCACGTGCATTTGGAGCAGCTGTTCCAAGGAGCATACCACTGTGAGACGTGAGCGGGTGGTCTCTTTAGAGTCAGAGTTTGCTGGTCTGAAGAGGAAACTTGCAATATAGAGGGACATTGACAATCTTGAAAGGGGTTTAGAGCTCACTGAGCAGGCCCTTGCTTTGACCAGTGGTGCGGTTAGTGAGGAGCAGGTAGGTAGCTGGGTGACAGAAGGGGAAGCGGTGGCAATAGGGAGAGGCATGCCAGTTCTATGCTGACCCATCCCAATAGATTTGCCATGTTGGGTGAAGATATTGGGAGTGTCAAGGCAGCAATGGCAAGGCTGGGGAGACTGATTCCCCCCTTACAGAGGGGACTCAGGATGCTCAGATAAAAAAAAAGATTGTGGTGGTGGTAGGGGACTTAATTATTAGGAAGGTAGATAGGGCAATCTGTTGCTGTGACCGCATGAACCGAACAGTTTTTTGCTGCTCGGGTTTGGCACGTGGATCGGATAGAGATTGTTGGGAGGGTCTTGGTGCATGTTTGCACCAATGACAAAGATGGAGGGTCCTAAAAAAATGATTTATGGGATCTAGGCTAAAAGCTTAAGGCAAGGACCTCCAAGGTTGTATTTTCTGAAATACTGCCAGTGCCATGCGCTACCGCAGGGAGACAGTCGGAGATCAGGGAGGTTAATGCATGGCTAAGAAAGTGGTGTAGGATGGAGGGTTTGGGGTTTTTAGAGCACTGGGACTCCTTTTCTGAGAAGTGCCATCTTTATTCTAGGGACTGATTGCACCTCAATGAAGAGGGATCCTCTGTGCTAGGGGGGAGAATGCTAAAAAGGTTGGAAGAGATTTTAAACTAGGATGGAGGGGAATGAAACAGATAACAAACTGAATAGATGAGGAAACAAGGGGTTATGGAGATAGAATGGGTCAAGTGCGAGTTTGACAAGCAGCGAGACACCCATAGTAATTACAGATACTAGAAAACTTCTCAAGACTAAACCAAGTTGGAGCAGATAAGATAATCGTACAGGCTGAAAAAAACCCTTAAATGCATGCTTGCTAATGCAAGAAGCCTGACAGATAAAATGGGGGAGCTTGAATTAATAGTTACGAGGGAGCCGTATATCATAGGCATTACTGAAAAATGGTGGGATGAAACTCATGACTGGGCAGTTAATTTAGACGGTTATTCCCTTTTTCAAAGGATCGAGCAAATAGAAGGGGAGGTGGAATATGCTTATATGTTAAACCGGATCTAAAACCTATTATAAGGGATGATGTCTATGAAGGGAATTATGAAAATGTAGAAACCTTGTGGATAGAAATTAGCAGTGGAGGTAAAAGTATAAAGAAAATGTTTGTAGGGATTAGCTATAAACCACCAAATATCTGTGAGATTGAGGAAGCTAAAATAATTTTGCAAATGGAGAAGGCATCAAAACTAGTTCCCGTTTGCATGATGGGGGATTTTAATTATCCAGACATAGACTGGGGCAATGAGATTAGCATTACAACAAAAGGAAACAGGTTTTTGGGGGTGCTTAAAGACCATTATATGACCCAAATTATTGAGGAACCAACCAGGAGAGGGGCAATACTGGATTTGGTAATATCAAACAATGTAGACGTAATGGCAAATATTAAAGTCCCGGAACATTTGGGTAACAGTGATCATAACATGGTCTCATTTGAACTAAATGATCAAAAAAAAACAGATTACTTGGGTTCAACAAAGACCGTAAACTTTAGAAAGGCAGATTTTAATAAATTGAGGACTAATCTACAAGTAATACATTGGGATTGCAGGGAAAATGTAGAAGATAAATGGTCGGTCTTTAAAACATTGTTAGAAAAGGACACTTATCAGTGTATACCATTAGGTAATAAGTATAAAAGAAATAAGCCAAAACCAATGTGGCTAAATAAACAGGTAGGGGAGGAAATGGACAAGAAGAGGAAGGCGTTTAGATTCTTTAAGTCAGAGGGGACGGAGACACAGTATCAGAATTATAAGGAATGTAACAAAAATTGTAAAAGGGCAATCAAATTAGCAAAAATGGATAATTAAAAAAGAAAAAGGCTTGCAATAGAAAGTAAGATCAACCTTAAAAGTTCTTTAAGTACCTTAACAAAAAAAAAAAGAGAGAAAATATAGGACCCTTTCAGTGTGAGATAAGGAAAAAGCAGAGGTATTAAACATTCTTTGCCTGTGTTTACCAGGGAAGAATCAAGTTCAATTGTAGTGCCACAGGAGGAAGCCACAACCTCCATATTAACAAACAATTGGTTAACTGAGTTAGAAGTTCATAGGCGGCTTGAAAAAAATAACGTAAATAAGGCACCTGGCCCCGATGGCATACATCCAAGAGTTCTTAAGAGTTAAGTTCAGTAATGGCCAAACCATTATTTAATATTCAAGGACTCCATTTCCACAGGCTGAGTACCACAAGATTGGGGTAAAGCAGATGTGGTGCCTATATTTAAAAGGGAGCTAGATCGCAACCGGGAAATTACAAGCCTGACTTCAATAATGGGGAAACTACTTGAAGGTTTAGTATGGGATAATATTCAGGGATACCTAATGGAAAACAAAATTATCAGTAATAGTCAGCATGGATTTATGAAGGATAGATCATGCCAAACTAACCTTATTTGTTTCTTTGAGGAGGTAAGTAGGAATTTAGACCAGGGTAATGCAGTTGATGTGGTCTACTTCGATTTTGCAAAGGCTTTTGATATGGTTCCATACAAGAGGTTGGTGTACAAAATAAAGCAAATTGGAATCAGTAAAAATATGCACCTGGATTGAAAACTGGTTAAAGGACAGACAACAGAGGGTTGTCATAAATGGAACTTTTTCAGGTTGGGCTAAAGTCGTGACTGGAGTACCTCCAGGATCGGTACTGGGACCCCTGCTTTTTAACTTGTTTATTAATGACCTTGAGGTTGGCATCGAGAGCAAAGTCTCCATCTTTGCTGATGATACTAAATTGTGTAAGGTAGTAGAATCAGAGCAGGAACTAATTTCTCTGCAGAAGGACTTGGAGAGACTGGAAACGTGGGCAGGTAAATGGCAGATGAGGTTTAATACAGATAAATGTAAGGTTATGCATTTGGGAAGCAAGAATAAACAGGCAACATACAAATTAAACAGGGATACATTAGAGGAATCCTTGGAGAAGTATTTAGGAGTGCTTGTAGACAACAGGCTTAGCAATAGTGCCCAGTCATGCAGTAGCTGCAAAGGCAAACAAGATCTTATCTTGCATTAAACGGGCAATGGATGGAAGGGAAGTAAACATAATTATGCCCCTTTCCAAAGCATTAGTAAGACCACACCTTAAATATGGAGTACAATTTTGGGCACCACTCCTTAGAAAAAGACATTATGGAACTAGAAAGAGTGCAGAGAAAAGCCACCAAATTAATAAAGGGGATGGACAATCTAACTTATGAGAGGCTAGCTAAATTAGATTTATTTACATTAGAAAAATGGCATCTAAGAGGGGATATGATAATTATATACAAATATATTTGGGAACAGAACAAGGAGCTATCAAAAGAACTATTTATCCCAAGGGCAGTACAAAGGACTCGGGCCATCCCTTAAGGTTGGAGGAAAGGAGATTTCACCAGCAACAAAGGAAAGGGTTCTTTACAGTAAGGGCAGTTAAAATGTGGAATTCATTACCCACGGAGACTGATGACAAACAATAGATTTATTAAAAAAAAAGGTTGGACATCTTTTTAGATGGGAAAGGTATACAGGGATATACCAAATAAGAGATAAAAACACAAAAAAAGCGCAAGACGCAAATGGTGAAGTACATCAAAGTGATTAATTTTAGTATTAAAAGGGTAAGTAATCTGCGTACATCAATGTTGTAAAATTAGCGCATTTACGTTTTAATACACACGAAATTACCACACGGCAAGCATCAGATGGAATGGTCTGGTGGATACAGCTCTAGTCAATCTGCTCCTGCAATCTGGAACTACTGCCTGCGTCTCCCACAGTTGCAGCAACACGTGATTGGCATCCGCTGCATCCAGCAAGATCGCTCGATCACCAGGTCATCTGTCCCTTATTATGCACTATACACATATAGTGAGAGTCTCCTGGGATCCCTGATGAAGAAGCCTTTGTTCAGCTTCAAAACGCGTAGGATTACTTTTTGATACGTTTGTGGTACCTTTTAATACCCCTCGCCATTATTATATGTACTCTTGAGCATTTTTACGTGTACGATTCCTGCCTGCATTGATCCTATACGGCCTGTGAAGCTGTATGCTGCACGTGTGACGTCATCACAGTGCGCGTCTACCGACAGGATTCCACCGTTGAGTGCCAGCTGCTGAGACCGCAGTAGGAATACATCTCTGCACTTTCACGTTACCGGCTGCAGGAGACTCACTATATGTGAATAGTGCCTTTATCAGTATTCTGTAAACCTTCATTATGCCTTTACATTTAGAGCACCACTAACATGCAGGTAGTGTATACCTTGTTAACAAATACGTAACTCCTGCAGAATAAAATGAATGTTTACAAACATTAAAGTAACAAAAAGCAGGATGTTTAATAGAAAATGTACTGTAGTTCTATCCATTTACAGGTTTTATTTGCAGTTACAAGTCCCAGCTGCTAAGAAAACATTCTGTTTGGATTTTAATTTGTACTTGGAAATTCTATGATCACCATATTTAGCAAAGCCATCCTAGCAACCGCAGTACAGCGTTTACTTCTGCAGAGAGAACATGCTTATGCTGGTAATTGCAAATGTGGTAAAAGTAAGACAATGTGAATACAAAGTAGTGACAATTTTCTATTGCATGATGTTTGCTTCCATGTCTTCAGGAGTTTATACAAAATAAAACAAGAAAGGGCGCACACAGCTTTGCAATGAGAAATATTAATCCCAGCACATACTGAATATTTAAATAAGGCTCCCTGCTGTATACAGACCTGTGTTACAAGATGTATATAATTATGTCGCAACTAAAGAGTTTGGCTGGGAGACTTTCTCTTCTGAAGAGGGTGTATTAGCAGTATGTAACCATCTATTGTGAAGTGGCATTTTAACTCCAAACACCTTGTCTTGGTCAACATGATTCTTTACTTTATGAATTTCGGGAAGAATCAAAGTGCTCATTCAAAATGTTCTATATGGTTCTGTCACCACATCACAGATTTTTCAATGAGTTGTAGACCATGGTACTATTAGGGAGAACACATATCACAGCACTGAAGAATAGTTCCGTTTTGTGGGACAGAAAAAAAGAAAACAGTTGCCCGTCTTATTAGCATTTAACAAAATGCTTCAGATTCTCCAGGAAGCGGATGTATTCTTGATGCTCAAGAGCAGTGCTGAGTTCCACAAGCTCATCTGCAAAAGTGTTATCAACTCCGCGGTCAGCCAGGAAATCCATCAAGTGGTCATACAGGGCCTGTGAAGAGGGCAAGACGTTACACACAAGCAATGCATGTGCCCCTGACGGTCCCAAAGCGAGTTCAGCAATCGGCCATCACTTCAATGGGTTATTTTGTTCCACAATGTGGTGTTGCTAACCTATCCCCACACTAAACCGTGCTTGAGCCCACAACTAGAATTTCAATAGATTGGAACATTAAAATTACCCATGTACCATCTTGTTCTCTTTCACGTTCCAGCAATGCACAATTAACCTAAAGTTGGATGTCTCCTGCTCTGGGATGCATGCCTTCTTTTATTTTGACTTCTACAATTGTGCAAAGAACTTGCTTTTGATTCACGAGTGATACTTGATCTTTGCTCTTATTGAACTTTTATCTATCTCTATTTGAATAGGCATCAATAAAAAAAACACTTTACATGGCCTGGGTTATATATAGAATTGACATGAAGTGATCTCATTTTATAGCAGCAACCCCAACCAGAATTGGTATTGATTGTCAAATAGATAAGAGATTGGAGCCAAAGCATTCCCTGAACAGTGTTATTTTCCGCTTTAGGGACCCCATGGTTTTTGAGGTATACAGTTCAGTGCTTGTGCACTTCTTGGATTTTCAAGCATGGCACCCCACGGCCATCCAATAGGAAGCCATTCATTGCAGCATCCTATTGGCTCGCGGTTTGGTGGACATTTTAAATTGCCCAGGAGTAGCAACACCAGCACTTAAAAACAAGTATGTGAGAGAGTCCCGCAAGGTGTATTAAATAAAAACAAAAAAAAACAACCCAGCTGGGATTGCCGATTTGACTGATGGCAACTAATGTACATGTTCTTTAAAAATCATCTTGCAATGAAAGCTAAGGAAGTTCAGGATATTGCATTCTAGAAAAAAAATAATCCATAAAACACGTCTATGAGGTATTACTTTCTTGCAATCCTGTCAGTGTCTCTTCTAATTACCAAATCAAACAAACATGTATTTACCCATTTTTTGCCAGAGGATACTGCTGAGCCAAGGAGAAACAAAATATTTCCCCCCCTACAATTCAGCACATCTTCCAACAGCAAAAAAAACAGGTTGCCTTCATTTTGTACTTGATGCTGTAACAAGGTAAACCAGTATCATAGTTATACTAACCCAGTCAAGTGAATCTGTGTTGAGAGTGTAGCTGGTTTCTTTCCAATCTGTCTCGCCTGTGGGCTGGAAGCTGACCTCTCGGATAGAGAAAATGTCACTTTCTTCTTCTTCTTCACCGTGTGCTGTCTATTTTGACAAAATGAGTACAGTATTACAAGAAAAGAAACACAATATTTTTTATCAGTGCTGTGGAATGTACAACTACCATGTTTTGTGATCAGCAGCAAATAAGACATTAATGAACAAAGACCACAATTACAACTCCCATTGTTATTCCCAAAAATCTAGTGTGGACATGGGTCACAGGAAACATCACAACACTTAAGATCAGCTAATATGTATTTGTACTCAAAAGTTGAAGTTACACATACATAAAGGCAGAAGGAGTAGCCGAGTGGTAACATCCGCTCTCCTTTTGCAAGTCACTTTATCTCAGGCACCAAAATTACATGGTAACCTCTATGGGACAGGGGCTCATTGTGCCTCCACAATTATATACAGCGCTGTGTAGTCAGTGATATACAAGAAAAAAAGCATAGTGAAGTGAAGAAAACACCGCGCCAACTTCTAAATACAAACAGTGACTAAATATCCCGCTGCTGGATTGTGGGGAGTGATTCAAATCCTCCCAAAAAGTAATAAATAAAGGAAAAAGGAATAAACGCACTGGTATTCCTTTTTTCCTTAAGAAAAAAAGCATTACTGAAAGCTATGTGATATGTATTCTTGCCCACAATCACAGGACATGATGGAACATTTACTGGGGCTTCCCTTACTCACCTCATCCTCAGGATAGTGGCAATCAAGCACCAGTGTATGCTTTGTATCCTGTTTCGTAACTTCTACAACAAAGTTGGGGGTGGACACAAGATCAGGCTGCAAAACAGGGGAGGGAGGGGGAAGAATGTCAGCAGTAGATTTATAACCTTTTGGATGCTATGGAGAGAGTTGAATTCCAAGTTTAAAAATCTCAACCTTGTGTATATCATAATATTTTATTTAAATTAAATAATTGAGAATGTACTGTATGGCATTAAGCAATTACTATATACTGCTTGATGTATTCTTATTTAGACAGGACAATAATTGCTACTAAATACCTGATCAAATAAGTCTCCAGATACAGCTGCCAATCTCTCTCCCCCCCTCCCCGACAGGTGGCTGTGCCAGTGTCAGACTCTCACACAGACATACCCCTCCCTCAGTATGCATTCAGAGCAGGGGTGAGCAGAGTACTGGAGCGCTCTTCTCCCCCAGCTCTCACGAGCCTCTGTCGCTTCTTGCTTTCCCATATGGCCTCCCCCCGCCCCACTCAACAAGCGGCAGTTACTGACCTGTCCAACAGAGCCACGACCTCACTGACTGATGAACTCACTCATCACAGGCACCGGGGGAGGGGGGGGTTACACACCAAGCTACCTCAGGTATTTCCCTTCCTGTCCCAATTACTGGAGACGGTCTTATCCCATCAACTTACCTACACCTACAGTCAATACACCACAGGCATGCTCCTGTTTTTCACTAGGAAACAAACGTCTTCATTCTACGCTACTCTGCTCACATCCATCTGATTGCTTCCCCTTTGTCATACAGTAGTTTGTGCCCTTACCTCCTTCTCCTCCGCCTTCTGACCTTCTTGTGTTTCCTCATCAAATGATGGTGGAATGCTGTTGTTGGTGTTGAATGTTACTGTAATCCTTAAACCAAAAATAAAGACATGCAGAAGTGTTACCTCTGTTACATACCCTTCATCATCTGATGCGCATGTTATCTGTTAGTCTTTCGTAGCTTTATTTTTCTTGCTACAAGGCTAGCTGCCATTTACACTCGAAATAGGCTGCATTTAAAACAAATATTTAAAACCAGAGACAGCACATAAAACACAGACAAAGCTCAGTTTTAGCACATCCAGTGAAACTCATACACGGTACAGTGCCTAAATATATATGTATAAATATCTATTAAGTAAAATGGTCTTTTAGTTTGACATTTTTGGCCAAAATTGTTGTAAGCCCCTGAGCCAACTTCACAGCAGACCACAATTCAGGGGTCCCTAACGCTAATATAAATTCTTAATAACCTGTGTATTAACAGGAAGAATGATTTATAGTAAATCTGTCAATATTAGTTGCAAAGTTCTAAGTCTGATTGAAGCCTTTATTAACCTGTACATTACCAGGAAAAGCACTCTGTATTAGAGTTGTCACAACCATCCTGCAAGAACATGCTTGCAGGATGGTTGTGACAACTCTAATACAGAGTGCTTTTCCTGGTAATGTACAGGTTAATAAAGGCTTCAATTAGACTTAGAACTTTGCAACTAATATTGACAGATTTACTATAAATCATTCTTCCTGTTAATACACAGGTTATTAAGAATTTATATTAGCGTTAGGGACCCCTGAATTGTGGTCTGCTGTGAAGTTGGCTCAGGGGCTTACAACAATTTTGGCCAAAAATGTCAAACTAAAAGACCATTTTACTTAATAGATATTTATACATATATATTTAGGCACTGTACCGTGTATGAGTTTCACTGGATGTGCTAAAACTGAGCTTTGTCTGTGTTTTATGTTCTGTCTCTGGTTTTAAATATATATTGCCATGCTCAGTAGCACTCCTCTGTGACACTCATATGCTTATATATGTTGTGGTTATTTTGGGGGTTCAATAGGAGCTTGTTAGGTGTCCAGTATATTTTGCATTTAAAACAAGAAAGTTTTAAAGCAGTAATCCTTGTCAGAAGCCATTAGGAGTTGAAATCCTAGAACGTTAGTATTTTGCCCCCCCACCTCCCCCCCAAATCTTTTGCACCTGGGTTCACCGTGGTAACCTTTAGACAGCAATGGGCTCTGAGGAGAGCTTCATTTTAACCATGCAAACGCTTAATATTTCAAACGCTTATATCTCCTGAATGACGAATCACATTTTACAAATAAAAACAGCTTCGGGAAAAAAAGAAAAAAAAAAAAGCAGACCATGTAGCAAAAAAATTAAAAAAGCTAAAATAAGGGATTAGTGCAGACTGCTGCTTTAACCCTTTGAGTGCTGGAGGAGCCGCATCAACCCGAGTACGACAGCCTCTCTGGCACACGCAATCACTCATGTTGGAATCGAAGAGGAGTCATCCTGCTTTTGTTTCACTTGCTGGTAGATCACATACTGCGCCGCAGGCGCACAGAATGTGAAAAACGAGCAGGAACACTAGAGTGTAGTAACTAATGTCTATAAGGCTCCCAAAGGGTCAATGATATGCACCACTAGTTTATTCACTGCCTTTCCCCACTATGATGTGATTTTTTTTTTAAGGAATAGGGTGACCTTTAAAAACAAAAAGGTCAGGGGGTTTAACTCCACCCCAACAATGTAAAATGTTCTGGTCAAAAAAATAAAGGGCATGTCTCGTCTTGTGATGCAACTGTGAATAATCAGTCTATTAAGACTTCTTCCTTCAACAGAACATTTACAGGTAGTGTTTGGACCTGCAGATGGGCCAAAGAATTTAACTAAAATGACCCTTCCTTATGAAAAGAAAAAAAAAAAGATACGTATTTAATTATATCCTTTGTCATATTGGATATAGCACTAAGGCCTCGGGCATTGTCAGCGCTTATGCGCTGACCCGTGCTGCTGCTCAGCACTGAGCCTCTGCAGCCGCAATGAGAGCGGCTTTAGCAGGGGCTCGCGCACGTGTCAGCACACTTGGGGAAGCGTGTGTCTGACGGAGTTTTGAAATTTGGCGCTCGCCGGAGCGCAGGGCCGGTCACGTGAGCGGTTCGCCCAATGAGGGCGAACCAGCTCCGTGACGTCACTGGCTCGCCCCCAGACGGCACGCTGTGTAAGGCACCGCTTTCCCTGAGCCCCAGCGCGCCTCCGCACGGACAAAATCACTATGTCCCAGGCCTAAGGCTTTTTGTCAGATACATTAGATCACAATCCTGTTAATACTCCTCTTGGGGAAAACAAATAATACAGTATAGATGGTTTTGAGCTTGCAAATGTCTCATATATAGCAATGTTTATGAAAACATACAATGCCAAAGCACAAGGGGATCCATTATGGGACATTAACAACTAAAGTCATTAACTCATACAATACATTTCTATTAGCTAGAGTAATATTGACAAATAAATCCCTGTGACAAGGTAATTTATCTTTTTTATTGCATGCACACTTACTTTTCCCCTGCAACGTTTCGCACTAGTTTAGCTTCTGTGCCATTAGCCTCCAGTTCCCAACCGCCGGTCATTTTGGGGAGGGCTGTGTGTTTCTGGATTTTCTTCTCTTCTTTGAGCTCATCATTCAAAAATTCTGCAAAGGCTTTGTCTCCTACAATGCAGTGAATCAAAAGGTTCATTAACTTGTCAATACATATAAGCATTTCAACCTCTCACTGAGAGAAGTGTGCTGTAGCTAGACTGGAAATTCTTTGCAACTTGAAAGAAATAATGGCTATTCAATCCATGTTACACCATGTGGTTCTCAGCTTAAAAAAATAAATTAAAAAAAAACACACTTTTATGAAAATATATTATGCAAGTCTGCACAATAAACAAACATCAAATGAATGTTACATATACCTATGGCAGAAAAAACCCTGCAGTAAGCATAGGATGCAATATAATGTTTTTTTTTTTTTTTTTAAGTCACATGTTTAAGCAGGGGACCTACTGTATAGCATGCCAGATTAAAGACATATCCTCAACACGTGGAGGGGTCTCAGTAATGGTCCTATCAAGTGGTCTTAGTGATTACACAAATCTCATATCCGACCTAGGGACTGTGCTAATCTACTTGACATTATTTGTAAAATGACAAAATATTCGGCAATGCCGTACAATGGGCCAATTACAGAAACAGAATGACATACAAAATGAGGACAAACAAGCACAGATACAAAATGTAATGAGGATTGTAGTATAGAATAACCATTTCATATAAATGGAGCCCAAAGCACTTCACAATTAGTCTATTTAGGATTTTTGCAGATACAGCCCGTCCATATGAATTTACAATCTATATTGTTGGTGCCTGCTGCACAGGGAGGCAAAGTGACTTGCTCAAGGTCACAAGAAGCCGACACCGGGAATTGAACCAGGTTCCCCTGATTCAAACTCGAGTGTCGTTTTTATCAGTGCCATTAACTAACCGAGTCACTTCATATATACATGATATGTATATCATATACAGTACAAGGACCCTGCTGGTAATGTATGTGACCGATTTCCTGCACCGCTGTCCTGATCTAATGACCGCACTCACCCTCTGTGTGCAGGCCCCCGCAGGCGCACGACACGGCCGGGAAGCCCCGCTGCGGGTATAGGAAGGTCGGCCTGAGCTCGGAGCCTCCGCTGCCTCCTCCGAGCATCGACAGGGAGCGGGCGGGCCCCGGGGAGCTGAGCGCCGGGCGGAGGAGGAACTGCCCCAGGGGACGGGCGGCTGTGATCCTGGCGGCGGAGGCCAGAGCCCGGGACAGTGAGGTGAACATGATGCAGCGGAGGAGCAGGAGAACCGGCAAGACCCACGTGTGCGAGGAGGAGAGGACACTGTGACACGCCTGACCTTTCACACGAGAAGCCGGAAGTATCGAACAGGAAGTCGCGTCACGGTCTCCCCATTGCGACACTCCCACAACGGGGGGGGGGGGGGGTGTGTGTGTGTGTGTGTGTGTGTGTGTGTGTGTGTTCCTAGCATCTTTGTTTTGATTTGCCCAATTTCTAGTGCACACGGTATATATGTATATATATTAAATCTACTATATAGCAGTTCTGTGCTATGTTTTCATTTTTCCCCTTTCTTATCACTGCTGGCGGATTTTTATTTGCTGAGTGGTTTTAACAACAGCTACAGATGTGCAAGCGTTTTTCCGATTTGTACCATCCACGGTGTATATTTTAAGTACTGTTGGATAAAGCGTTAACTATCCATTGGGATTTACTCAGTGTGTCATAGGTTCATATGTTGGTAGTGGTGTGTTTCCTAATCACTGGCAGTCACCAATTAAATAGATTTGGTGTACTAATTATATGCCCTAAATTAACTGCACAGAGGTGTTTTTTTGTCCTTATACAACAGTATACCTCATATTGTTCTCTACACTTTATATTTTTTCATGAACTGCATTGTGCAAGAGTGACAAGTACCAGCGCCAGGGAGGACTCTATTTAGCAAAGACTGCACATGGGATTTGGATAATCCCAGAGGACTCACGCCCGCAGGACTTTTTGTAGCAAGTAAATACTCTACACTTGCAAGTACAGTTTTATATATTAATGTTTGACTGTTCACGGTTCATTGGGTTGTTTTGTGAACAGTGTTTATATATTTGATATATCTGATTGTTAAAGGATATAGCGCTATTGTTGTGTATTTGTTCTAAAGAAGAAGGGATGTCCATGAGGTGCATCCTGAAACATCAGGATCCTCTTGGACTGGAGGTGCTGACCACTAAAGAACCACCATGAGCCTGTCCTGATGTCCTCCCCACACCATCGCGGACGTCTCCTGCCTCCCGTTTACCACCCAGGTATGATACAGCAGCCACAGAACACATCTGTTATTTATTGGATTACCACATGTATGACTGCTGTGAAGCGCTATGTACATTAATGGCGCTATATAAATAAAGACATACAATACAATACAATACTGGTAGCAGCACCTTTCCCAGAGGGGGGGAGAAAGAGGGCTACATTTGGAGGCACTCCTGAGATAGGCATCAGGACAGGCTTTTGCAGCAAGAACCAGAGTCATGCTTCTGTTCACTTATGGACATTAGTCATTAATTATGTCAACTTCCAGGGGACTGGGGTTTGGACTTTGCACTGCTAATTATGGGTAGCAGTAGGGACCACTCTCCGAGGCGTCACCGTGGAGGGGGTTACCCAACTACCCTTCCTCAGATATACTATGTTGGGGCATTCCCCGAGGCTCCGCCCGAGAACATGGCAACCCATCATTAGCACAAAAGAAATCCTGTTGGGGCGTGCCCCGAGGCTTCGCTGGGGAATGTGGTCACCCTTCATCACCAATTCTAATTTTGTGTGTTGCTATGAAAAGACTGTGCTTAAAAAGACTGCTTTAAAAGGACGGTGCTTTTCTATCCAAAATGGCGGTTCCCGCTCTACGGGAGACTGCGCGCCAAGCTGTGCAAAATTCAACAAAATCCAAATTTGCAATACCTTGTTGCAAACCTATGGATTTGGCGCGGAACCTGACCGTGCCCTTCTAGCCAAGAATCCAGGATTGGGGCGAATACCAATTCTGATCCTGATTCCTAGTGGCTGAACTTAAAACCAGAGGGAGGAGCTATGCTACCCTGTGTGAGTGTGGAGATCCAACTTCATTTGCATGTGGTAGCCTTGCAGTACAGACGTGTGTACTCCCTTACCTGACCTTCGGCGATGGATGAAGAAAAAAGCGTGCACTTCGTTTTGCCTAGAGGATGTGACGGTGCTCGTCTCAAATCAGAGGAGGCGGACCTGCAGGGATGGGGTAGGGATACAAATATACTGACCACAACCCAGGGACAGTGTCC
The DNA here is from genome assembly GCF_040206685.1 of Ascaphus truei. Lineage (NCBI taxonomy): Eukaryota > Metazoa > Chordata > Amphibia > Anura > Ascaphidae > Ascaphus > Ascaphus truei. The sequence continues at coordinate 210,496,921 of NC_134485.1, read as the reverse complement.
TGTAAGAGTATCCGTAGTCGGTATGGAAGAAGGGGTCGGCTGGCGGCAGAGGTGCAAAGTCGAGGAGGCAAGCGGAGGTCAGGGCAGGCGGAAGGCAGCGAGGTCGGGGTCATGGTCCGGGGTCAGCAACAGGAATTCAAAACAGGCAAGAGGGTAAGATGTAACTGCAAAGATCGACAGGAGCTGCAAACATAGAACTTTGCTTGGCGACTCCTTATGGTAACTGCAGCCTTATAACGCAGGCTGCCAGTACCCAAAAATGGCCACGGAGAGACAGAAAACCTGGACCGCAGTGAAAACCCGTCACGGATCAAACATAATCCTTACAGTACCCCCCTCTTGAGGAGAGACCTCCAGGCGATCTAAGACGGTTTGGCAGGAAATTTCCGATGAAACGCCCGGACCAGGTTGGAGGCATGGACATCCCTGGACCTGATCCATGAATTTTCCTCGGGACCAAGTACTGTAGCCCGCCACGAGATCTATGGGAGACCAATATCTGGCTTACTTCAAATTCCAAAACACAAACCAGGAGATCACAGAATCTCCCAAAAGATCCCTATTAATTGCACTCCAGGGCTGCTAAAGTAAAGGGGGTTAAATACTCCCCGACATAATGTCTAGTTGGCTGATTGTGGTACACAAAGTAACCGCTCCCAACACTGTGGGAGGACAATTACCACTAAAAACCTAGATAGGTCAAAAATAATAAAATTTTATTTAACCATAAACAACGGCGCAAACTCACAGTATTAAAACCAATTAAAAATGGGTGATGAGGTAACCTCAACAGGGAACAAGGGGTAATCCCACGGTATCTGTATAAACAGTCCCCTATGATGGTTACTAGATCATTCCGTTTGTGGGTGGACCACTAGAGAGGTGGATATATAATGCCTGCTGGATCCGGTTTAAATTAACCTTTTGAGTGCTAGATATCCATAAATAGGGATTGTACTCAGATACAAAAAGTAAGTATAAGGTCTCTAGTTGAAGCAGGATAAGCAAAGCCTCCTCTCTAGATATATAGATAGTATGTAGGTAGCTGTGTATGGTAGCTGCATAAGCGTTTAATCAATGAGGTGGAGGATATCAGACCCCATAGTATATCTATTGCTGTTAATGGGACATACTGTAATGTGCATACGGATGCTCCCGCAGCCTCTGTCACTGTGGGTCCAACTTCTATAGTATATACATCAAGTCCTGCAAGATAGATGCAGTATAGACCAAACGTACACAACATTAACCCATAGATGTCAGTGGGTGTGTACATGGGCCAGCCACCATCTAACAGTCTCAAATATACAACAGTCACAGTGCTGTATAGCTGCACGAAACCATATAGTATATGGCTGTTTCAGTATGTCTGCTCATAAGAATAGTTTCAGCAGTAATACCGTGCACTCCTCATCGGAGCTATAAGCACCAACCACCCATCACAGCATACCCGTCCCCCAGTAAATCGGAACAGTCTCACCCATGACCTCCGCGACGTCAACGCGATCAAGGTCACACCTTGATAAAGTCCCTATGGGATGAAACGCGTTGGTGTTAGCTCTCTCTTCATCATTGTACATTGATTAAAATACCTTTAACTTTTTATATGGAGTTGTACTGAACTTATTCTCTCTACATGGATGGACTTGTGCTGTGCTCCTTTGTTCCACCCTTTCTATATGCTGATCTACCCTACAGGATAGCACGCCCTGGAACCGAGGAACCTTGGATCTACTTTGGATTTCCCTATGGGCAGGTAATGGGCTTTGGCCCCCACAGTTTACCTTTGACCCTATCTGGGATTATTGTGGTGTTAATATACCAAGACCATTGGATGCGGTGGTCAAGTGGAGACTGCTAGGTCTGGGTGCCCCTGGAATATCTATTTCCATGGATTGTTATATACCATAATGGGTTCCAGTTTACCGTCTTCATTTGAATCTTCATATACTGTATGATACACATCTATATTTGAGCACCACCTCTCCGCACATCCTTCTAATGAGTCGTCGGTAGTAGTTGGCGAACCCAAGAAATCGGTTTGAGACCTAACGGTAAGGGCCAGTACAGCACTGCCGATATTTTCGCACAATCCATCTCGAACCCATGGGAAGAGATGAAGTACCCAAGGAAAGAAATCTTCTGTTCGAATTGACACCTCGCGCTTGGCGTAGAGGGAGTGGTCCCGAAGTCTTTGGAGAACCAACCTAACCTGTGCCTGATGTTCGGTCAAAGAACTGGAAAAGATAAGGATATCGTAAAGATATACCACGAGAAATTGGTCCAATAGATCCCGGAAAATCTCATTGATGAAAATTTTGAAATACGGCCAGTGCATTGCATAAGCCAAATGGCATGACTAGATATTCATAGTGGCCTTCACGGGTATTAAAGGCTGTTTCCACTCATCACCCTCTCTGATCGGATCAAATTGTAGGCTCCTCGAAGATTCAGTTTGGTGAAGATGTTACTCCTTGAGAAAGCGCTGTAGAAGCATGAAACTAGTTGGAGTGCTTTTCCCCTGTTTTGTTTTAGTATGTATCTTTGTTTTATGTAGTTTAATACATTTCCTTTACTTTTCATCCACCTGGTAAGTTGCGGAGTGCTTTTGCATAGTTTTTTGCACAGTCTCTTCGTCCAGCCCATCCTACGTTGATCTCCTGGTGAAGATGGTAGCCTTGCGTAAGCGGTCGAAGAGTTCAGGAATGAGGCATAGCGGATATCGGTTCTTTACGGTGATTTTATTTAGGCCTCGGTAGTTGATAACCTGAGAAAACCGTCTTTTTTGGAAACGAAGGCAAAACCCGCTCCAGCGGGAGAACTTGATTTGCGGATAAACCCAAGCTGAAGGTTCTCCGAGATGTATTCCCGCATAGCCTTGGTTTCTGGTTCCGAAAGGGGATAGGTGCGGCCTTGAGGAGGGATGACTCCTGGGAGTAGATTGATAGCACAATCATAAGGTCGATGTGGCGGTAACTCCTCTGCCTGTTATTTGTCGAATACGTCGACAAATTCCTGGTAACAAACTGGAAGGCATGATACGGGAGTCTCAGTAGGTAGCCGAACCTCGGAGATGGCGCAAGACACCAGAAGGCACGATGCATGGCAATGTTGTCCCCAGGCTGTCACTTAATTGGTCACCCAATTGATCTTTTGGTTTCGGTGCCGCAGCCAGGGAAGTTCTAGAACCACTGGCGTTGAGGGAAAGCAAATTATGTAAAATGATAGTGACTCTTTGTGAAGTGCCCCGACCGTGACCAGCAAAGGATTAGTCTCGAGAGTGATGGTCCCAGGTATCAGAGGTCTTCCATCGATAGCCACTACAGGTAAGGGAATTTCCCTAGTACGGAGAGGAAGGGAGTGGAGTTTCGCAAATGCGTGGTCTATGAAGTTCCTGCGGCTCCTGATTCCACAAAAGCCTGAGTGAAAATGGATGCTGGTCCCCAGGAGAGTGAAACCGGCAGGAAGAGCCGTGAAGGTATCTTCAATGGGATTTGGGGTTTTCCAGATTTAGGACAGTCTCTGACACAGTGACCTTTGAGCCCACAGTACAGGCACAGCCCCCTGACACGTCTCCTAGTTCTCTCCTGCTCAGGTAACTTGGTATCACCTAATTGCATCAGTTCCTCCACAGGGAGAGGTGTAGAAAGGGGGTTCTGAAAGAGGGGTGCAAGCCGGATTTTAGGGATCCTTGAGAACCGGTCTCGCTCGGTCTGTCGTTCCTGCATCTGGAGATCCATTCTGATGCAGAGAGCAATTAATTCCTCCAGATCTTTGGGGGTGTCCCGGCAAGTTAGTTAATCCTTTAACCCTTCAGAAAGCCCCTGCCAAAATGTTGCCAGCAGAGCTTCATTGTAACAGCCTGTCTCTGCGGCAAGGGTTTGGAATTCAATGGCATACTGGCCCACAGTACAGATTCCTTGCCGGATTCGAAGGAGCGAGGCAGAAGCAGAAAAGACGCGTCCGGGAGTGTCAAAAACTTTTGTGAATGTTTGGAGAAAGGCAGCAGAGTCATTAATCAGTGGAGATTCCTTTTCCCAGAGGGGGTATGCCCAGGCCAAAGCCTCGTCTTCCAGTAGAGAAATGGGGTAGACTACCCTGGATCGATGAGTGCTAAACATGGAGGGCTGGAGTTTGAACTGAATCGGACATTAGTTCAAAAATCCTCTACAAGTCATAGGGTCCACTCCATAACGTGTAGGCGTCGGGATCTGTGGCTCCCTGGGCGTAGGAGATGACAGAACTGGTGCCGGGGAAGCTGCCAGCAATGGCGGTGCAGGGATAGAACCCACCTGAAATGTATCCAGCTGGATGATAATGTCCTGAAGTCGGTTGGAAATAAATGACAGCTGTTGGTTTTGCTAGGCGAGGCGTGTCTCATGATCTCCAAGTAGTTCCTCTTGGAGAGATACGGCTCACGCTACCTCAGCGGGTTCCATGTTTGGCCGAGCAAAATGTGACGGTGCGTGTCTCAAATCAGGAGGCGGACCCGCAGGGCTGAGGTAGGGATACAAATAAACCGACCACAACCCAGGGACAGAGTCCTGTAAGAGTATCTGTAGTCAGTATGGAAGCAGAGGTCAGGGCTGGCGGCACAGTTGCAAAGTCCAGGAGACAGGCAGAGATCAGGGCTGGCGGCAGAGGTGCAAAGTCGAGGAGGCAAGCGGAGATCAGGGCAGGCAGAATGCACCAAGGTCGGGGTCAGCAACATAAATTCTAAACAGGCAAGAGGATAAGGCGTAACTACAAAGACCGACAGGAGCTGCAAACACACAGAACTTTGCTCAGTGACTCCATATGGTAACTGCAGCCTTAAAAAGCAGGCTGCCAGTACCCAAAATGGTCACAGAGAGCAGAAAGGGCAGGAGAGACAAAAAACCCGGACCGCAGTGAAAACCCGCACGGATCGAACAGAATCCTTACAGAGGGTTAATATTATTACCCCACGATCGAGAGAGAACACACTCTGCCTGGTCTGCTCACAGTGTGCGCGGGTGGGGCCTGCACTGGGATCCGCTTCCCAGTGCTCAGAATGTACCACAAAATACCTCCATTTCCAGGGCCCTGGAGCGGAAACATCTACCCATCTAACCACCAGCCGGGGACTGCCTGAGGTCACGGAATTCCTCCAGAGACTGGTGGAGGTGGTGAGGCTGACATACAAAGCCCCTAAACTCGACTACTAGGCCATGCTCCAGCACCTGGTGAGTCTCGATCTAAAATGTGGGATCAGCCGATCGCTAAGCTTAGACTCTGGTGCGGGGTCGCTGGGAATGCTGGGATCCGAGGCTCCTGGTTCCCCCAGCACTAAGGGAGAAGTGTCAATCTCGGACGTACCTGCGCCCACACCAGTCGGGGTGAGGCCATGTGAGTCTTCCGCTGCTGCTGTACCTGCTCCCGCTCAGATCCGTGCCCTGGAAGAGGCGTGCCATTGCCTGAACAGATCAGGCCGAGCCGGGCCTGCTACACCCTTGATGTTCTACTCGCCACCAGAGAGATCCACCGCCACTGGACTGGCGCGGTACTCGCCAGACAAGGTGGGTGCAACTGTCGAGGAGGGGTCAGACGTGACCTCCACTGATCCCCATGCCGTGATCAATGAGGAGGACCCTGCGATGGCGACGACCGTCGATGCTGCTGATGTTCCGGCTTCTACATCTGCTCCTACTTATACGGTGGTAAGTACCCCTCCGGGGTCCCTATTCTTGCAGCATTGGCAAGTCCGGGAGCAGGAAGTGGAGCAAAGACCCCGTACCTTGGAGGCACAGGCCCAAGAGGACATTGCTAAATCCTCGGGAGCTGTTGGCCATGCTCTGGGGCGTGGCCAGAAATTGGCCTTGTTACGGACAGTCTTCCCTACTGCCACTCCAGCTGGGGCCCGAAGCTCCGTTTCACCAGAGACTTTGGATTTTGGAGCCCGGGACTTATTCCGTTCTGCCCTGCATTCCCTTTCACCCCCGTCATCTCCTCCAAATCGTTCCCCTAGTCCGACAGTACCAAGGGAGCGAGTAGTGACAAGTCCCAGTCGTCTAGACCTGTTACGCCCGTCCTGACAGTGGCCATTTCTGCGGGAAATACGGTAGCTGTCCCTTGCACAATGACTACTTCATATGTGACTGACAATGTGCCTACTGATGCAGACGATTTGCCATGGTGGGATACAAAATTTAGAGGATAAGCGCCTCACTTAAAACGCACCAGGTTCTTGCTAGAACGGGGATCCCATACTGACCATAGTGGGAGGATGGTTATTTCTCTGTGGAGCAGAGATAATGCCAAAATAGAGGAAGGCCTTTTCTCTGGACCAAAGGGAGAGTACTCAACTAGTGAACCTCTGTGGGAAGGACCAGTATTCTGGATCCTACCAGGTCGGGCGTAGTTTAACCAAATCTAGTCGCGCCGATAGGGTGCTAGTTCAAAAGTTTAGAGCGGAAGGATACAATTGCCCTTACCACCCAGAGGATTTAATGCGCCAAGCGGAAAGGCATATGTGGGTGCATGCATCTCTCATGGACCATGTAATGCAGTGCATGGGTAGTGCCCGTCAAAGGAAGGAAAGGTTTGCTTTCCTGAGCAAAACCTGGCATGTAGGCCGAAATATACACCAGGATAGGGCTAAGTATGTTACTGAGGATGGCCGCAAGCGATGCTATTTCGTGACAGTGTACGGCAGTGAAGGGAACATGGTGCGCAAACCTGACCCTGCTCGATATTATTGACGGTCCAATTGTACTGTGTAATATGTTGAAATCTGTTATTCCATTTTCATGTTAAAAGTATAACTCTGGTGTGGATGTTACGCCTCCTGCTGGGTCGGGAGGCATTTAAAACCAAAGGGAGAATGTAGCCCAGTCTCCTGGGACTACCGATTATTCTGGCTACCTAACAATGTAAGTCCCCTTTAGTATGTGGGCAGTGTTAGCAGTAGACTATGCTTGGAATGTTATATTGTTCATTGTGCATGTTCAATAAAGTTCAGGGCTAGCCTGTCATTGTAAGGGGTGTCTATGACAGTGGATAGGCTGGCTTACTAGCCACTCCCCAGGGAAGGAGGGGTTGTCCTCTATGTAGTGTAGAGTACAGGAGGGCCCCGGGCATGCGGCGGGTTCCGTTCTAAGGGCCCGCCGCAAAGTGAAAATCGCCAGAAAGCGGAACTGGCGATTTTTGGTGTGTGGCATGCGCAGAACGGCAATTCACCCTTCTACGCACACGCGCAACCTTGGAAAACCCCTAATTCTGCGCATGCGCAACCACAGACCGTCCCGTTTTGCGCATGCGCAGACATGGCGGCCCCCTTCTCGGTACCGCCGTATCGCAGAGAAGCGGGGCCTTGCTGTAGTTAGTGTGTGAGGGTGTTTTGGAATAGATATCAGACTGTGCAGACACTAGAGTGAGTTCTCCTGCTAGAGGAGTGTACTGAGGCCTAGTCCTATAGGGGATAAGGTACTGAAGATATGTGATCCAATGTATGTACTTTACTGCAAATAAACCTCAGTCATACCAACACCTGGCGTAGTAATTGAAGCATGACTAAGCACCAAATAAGAAGTGTCCATGAGGTGCATCCTGAAACATCAGAATCCTCTTGGACTGGAGGCGCTGACCACTAAGGAACCACCGGGAGCCTGTCTTGATGTCCTCCCCACACCATCACATTGATCTCCTTCCTCCTGTTTACCAACCAGGTATGATACAGCAGCCACAGAACACACTGGTAGCAGCACCTTTCCCGGAGAGGGGGGAAAAGAGGGATATATATATATATATATATATATATATACAGTGTTCGACAAACCTATACATTTGCACGCCCCGGGCGAGTGGATTTAACATCGTGGCGAGCTCCTATTGGCCCAAGCAGCACACGTGTGGTACTAGGTGGCGAGTAGATTTTTTGGTGATTTGTCAACCACTGTATATATATATATATATATATATATATATATATATATATATATATATATATATATATATATATCCGAGGGGTCTTACCTCTGTGCCGGGAGGGGGAGGCGGTCAGCTGGAGCTCCGGAGCTCTGCGGCGGATCGCCGGTGCAGGGTGCCGCCATGTTGATTCCCATGCATGCCCGATAGTTAATGCGCATGGTCTGGCTTAAGACCAGGAAGGTACCCATGTGCACCAACAGCCATACACAGGGGGTAGCGCTACTCCACACTCTTTTGGTGGGCCTGGCTCTGTGGACACAGGGCGGTTAGGTGCCCATGCACCTCTGCACTTTGGGGGTTACACCGGGGTGGTGTTTATGGTGTGGGTATTGTATTGTGTGAGCTTTGGATGATTATTGTGTTACATTGTTATATGGTCAGTAAAGATAAGTTAGTTATACCAGTGTGTGTATTTTTATTCACTGATTGTATTGGTTCATGTGAGGAGTTATCCTGCAGCGCTAGGATCCCTCCCAGGTGGAGGCGCTGTACACAGAGAGAACGTGATCACCCCAGGCTCCCAGTGGTGGAGGATTAGGCCTCCTGTATGCCAGACAGGTACTCAGCACGCATAGTTCCCTTAGTCACGGGAAAGCGGGCTATATATACAGTATATATATATATATATATATATTTATATACAGCTAGGTCCGGAAATAATTAGACACTGATACAAGTTTTGTTATTTTGGCTGTGTACCAAAATAAATTCAAGTTACCGTTAAATAATGAATATGGGCTTAAAGTGCAGTCTTATCAGCTTTAATTTGAGGGTATTCACATCCAAATTGGAGGAAGGTTTTAGGAATTACATCTCTTTAATATCTAAACAAAATAGATTCCCAACAAGCTCTGAGAAACACCAACCATTACCACATAATATATAAGCTAAGAGCTTGTTGGGAATCTGTGTATTTTATTAACTGTGTGCATTTGGTCTCAGCTGCTTATGGGAGGGTAGTGCCGCCCCCTCCCCCAAGGTTTAAGCTTGCCCCACCCCACTTTCCAAGTTGGCAGGTTAGTTTCATTTTGCCAGGTATGACAGATCCAATGCAATCACTGGCACCGGAGGGGCTCCATGACATAATAGCTATATTATAATAAGATCTGGATTTTCCTTCCGGAACTGAGATGGTGTCTGGAAACTGAGATGGTGCTTGTGTTTGACGGGTTCTCCTACCGGTGGGTGCTGAATCTTGCTGCAGTTCGGGTGAACGCTGACTCCAGTTGGTAACATGTACCAAAATTCATGTATTGCCTAAAAACATCACTTTTGTGTACGTGCATTTATCACCACCTTCACCTTGTTTCAATATATTTAATTGATTACACTATGAGTTGTGCGCTGTGTGCTTTTCTTTGTATATTATAATAAACATGTTTGTTTTACTAGGGGAGATTTGCATACGTGCTTTACAATGATGAGGAATGGAAGGGGGGGTGACCCTCCACTTATATTAGTGGTAAAAAGATCACGTCACATGATTGGAGTGCCAGAGGGGCTGTGGCACTCAAAGGGTTAATACATTAGCATTTATTTAAAACATGTTCAGCAGTGCAGCTTGGGAGTGAAATACAATAACAGTCATAAACAGCTTGACATCAGTTTTCACAACACAGTAGGTCAGAAGATCCCTTTTCCAAGGAGTTTACAATCCAAGGTGGTTAATCATCCATCTCAATTATGGGTTAATGCAGCCAAATGGAAGTTAGCACCTGTTTTGTGTGTTAACCTGTAATGGCACATGTTGAATCTGTGCACAAGAGGTGGAAAGGGGAGGGCGGACAGAACATGTTCAGTGGGGGAAGTGGGTTAGTGTTCTGAGGATGTGTGATGAATTAACTGCAGTGTTCTTATGGAACTATTAAACATGTCAAGGGCAGGATAGAGTCTGGCAGGGTAGTGAGATACAGAGATGGGGTGCAACTGGAAGAGAAGCCTTACAAGGGGTAGTGGAAGGATTTTAAGGGAAAAGTAGAGTAGGTTATGGGTAGAGTGGAAAGAACACATTGGGTTGTGAAAAGCTATGTGGGGGACTACATTTCTGCATTTGCGTGCATGGATATGCATAGTTGAGCAGCAGAGGAGGTGCTTGAATCTAGCAACAGTGGGGAGGCGGTAAGGGGAGCCGTGGGAGGGGAAGTCCAGTAAGGAGGAGGTTGCAGTATTTGAGATGGTGTACTGTTAAGGGAATGAATTAGGATTTTGGTCAATTCTGGGTTAAGGAAAGTGCGTATTCTAGACATTTTCCGTAGATGGAAGCATCAGGATTTGGCGATGGACTGACTGGAGAGAAAGAGGAGTGTAAAATCGCTGGGAAAATTGTGGCGTCTTTACAAGTCAGAAAAAAACAAGCAATTTGGAGGGTAGGAGAAAGAGAAGTTAAGTTTTAGACACACTGGCCCATATTTACTAAGCACTCTTCTGCCATAAGCAGGGCTGCTGAAAGGGGGGACAGCTTGAACAAGTGTCCCAGGTCCAGTGGCTGCAGGGGTTCCAGCCAGTACTGGAAGTTGAGCCTGGCAAGAGGTTGAGCCCAACTTCTTTGACCGGCTGCTGGGCCTCTTGTTGCCGCTGGCTATCCCCAGATGCGGGCCTGCCTCTCCCTCTGTCGCCGGCATGCGCCAGAAGCTGGGTCCAGCTTCTGGCGTGCACCAGCATGAAAGGCTCGACACGGGACTGAGTGAGGCCCACAGCTGGGGGGAGCTGGGGCCGGTGGCAACGAGAGGACCGGCAGCCGGGCAACAAAGTTGGGCCCAACTGCTTTGTCTGGCCGCTGGGCCCGTCTCTCCCCAGCTGCGGGCTTCCCTCCCTGTCCCGCGCAGGGCCTCTCTCAGACGTTAACATGCACCGGCATGGGGAAGAGACCCTGCACGGGACAGTGAGGGAGAGAGACTCGAACAGCGTGGAAGAGAGGGAAGCCCGACAGGAGGCCCGCAACAGTGGGGGGGAAAACTATGGCATCAGAGGCCTGAGACCATCCTGAAGGTGTTTGTTTTTTATGTATTTTGGGGGTGGGTGGTATTTAAAAAATATATCTATTTGGGGGTGGGGGAATCTGTACTTGGGTTTTTTTTTTTTTTAAATATGTATTTGGTTGGTGGGGTTTTTTGTTTCTATTTTGTAGGGGATAATTATTGTGGGTGGTGTGTGTGTTGGGCCGGGAATGAGTGTGAGGTTGGGGGATTGAGGGAGCGGGATTAAGTGCGAGGGGGATAATTGATAGAGATGGGGGAAGAGTGTAAGAGAGGGAGTGAGGAAGAGAGAGGGGTAAGTGCGAGAGAGAGAAATACATGGGAGGGGGCTCGTGAGGTGTGAAATGGGGGAGGCTCGCAAGACTGCAGACACGGGAGGGGAGGACCTGTCAAAACTCTTGTCCTGGGTCACGGGAAATCTGTCGGCTGCCCTGGCCATAAAATGGCTTCCAGCGCTGGAAAATAAACTCAGTTTTCAAATCAGTGCTATGTGAGATTAAAAAAAAAAGACTGTCCTCGATTAACGAGACTTGATTGAAGTATACAAGTCCCTCTCATTACACATTAAATGCATAAATCGACCATTTCCAAAATACCATAGAACACAAAGAGGACAATTAATCCCAGAGTGCAGATCCATTTATTTTTCCAAAATTCAGAAATACATAAATTGCTCAACTCCAGTGTTCCCCATTTGATCTAATCCAAGTAGAATGTGCTTTTATTATTTATGCAATTGAATCAAGTCCGAGAATATGAGAGAATCCCTGCAGTTTGTATGAACTATAAGGTCCTGTATTTAGCAGCGCTGCTAGTTATTGTGTCACTAGTAGTAACTGATTATAAATGTTTTTTTCCTACTTGCTTCTAGCAGTGGAAGAAAGAAGATTTGAGAATAAAAGCCCATATTAATTTTGACTTACAATACCAAGTCCCATAAATACAGAAACATTTTTAACTGGAAGTATGCCATTATCTCTTATTGATGGTGCTATACTAATGATCAAAATGTTTTAAAGCACCACTGTTTTCATGCTGTTATTTCACTCATGTTGCCAGTCTCTGCTTTTATCTAAATGATAAACTCAGCTACAGCTTCTCTGAATCGGTTTCTGTATTTTGTATACAGTATTGCACCAAAGGATAACTGCCAACACCAGGACTACAGCAAATGTAAATGTAGCTGCTAAAAAGCCACCGTGGCTTAATTATCCCAAGCACATTAACAAATTGCCGGTTACTAATGGTATTTACAATTACTAAAGTATTTGTTACGATGCATAGTGAAAGTATCACTATAGCAAACTTTTAATCAGCTTTGCTTTTTTTTTTTTTTTTAATTTATGTTTAGGATTACCCCAAAAGAGAGGTTTGTCTAAACTGATTTTCATCCCTGAGCTATCTCTGTTAAAAGCAACAGATATAAGCATTTACAAGGCACACACGCCCATCTATACAAACCTTTCAGATTCCTTAAAAATAGCATGGTTTTCCCTAAACCCCTTTTCTTAAAATGTACGTATTAGCAAAAGTGGTCTTGGAGTTAAAAGGTTTTCCTCAAAAAGGAAAGATGGACTTGCATTTTGAACGTGATAATTAAGAGACTGCGATCCTGTGCCCTCGTGGCATAAAAGTGGTGAAGAGCAGTACAAAGGGGAGTTGATGCTAATCTACATCACAAAAAATGCATCAATGCTCCTGTGACACACCCACCTACCAAAACTAGAGTAGACACCCCCAAATTACCTACTGAATGTTTTCTATGTACATCAGGTGATGGTTTGACAGTCGTGTCATATAATCCACAACGCATTCTAGAATCTATTCAGTGCTATATGAGCATGCAATGTGCTGCCAATTATATACATTCCAAACCCATTCCTAATGAATATTCAAATCATTACATTGTCTAAATAAGTTTCCCCACGGTACAGTGTCCAAGCCAAATCGTGTGATTCTACTTGATATTTCAATGCTGTTGTGCAAAAGAAATGCTTGATCAATAATCCTCCTCCCTTAGGCTGAGCTTATAGTGCAGGCTACATTGACGGCCATGCGCCCGGTGACCTCACCCGCCGCCGTCGCAAAAGTTGTAATGGAGTTTTTGTGATGTCGCTGGCTGCAAGGGGTGTTGACGTCAGGCAGAGGCTATGTGATTGGCTTATTGCAGTCACGTGTTGCTGCCGTCGCGGTAAATAGCAAAATCCACGAATTTCAGCGATTTTGGTCGCGCCCACAACGGATTACATTTACTTGTTTTGACGTGCTGTCGCCGGGACTATAAGCGCAGCCTTAGAATTTTCAGTTGCCTTGGATATTATATTATTAGAACATTAAACATGACCCATATTAACAAAGCAGCATTTCTGCTATAAAACACCTTTCTGGGGTATTCCAGTACCGGAAGGCGTCTTATGGAAGACCACTTCGTAAATACTGCATGGCTCTGTACCAGCTGCTTGAATGAGATAGTAATTCTGTATGCTGGTCTGATACGATGTCTGTATGTACAGGAAGTTAAACTAACAGTTTAAAAATGTTTTATTGAAAGAAAGGGTGATGAAAAATAAAAAAAAATGACAAAACATACCATATGTTTCAGTAGAACATAAAATATCTCAGAGAATAAATGAAAAATATACATGATACAAAAATATATGGTTCAGTCCCTTTTAGTTACCAACATAAAAGATTGATAATGTGTGCCCTGTTAAGAAGGGGTGTAAAAGAATGGTCTTCAGTGATTCATTGCAGCGTGCTGCTGGCCCATACAGCCCTGTCAGATTTAAATGACTGAAAATAGAAAAGCAGAATGTTCAAGGTCTAGGTATTATAAAAAAGCAACAGTATAGAAAGTCAGACTGCTGCCGGTACCTTGTTTTACGTTGGAGAATATTTGTTATTTTGATAAACCGTGTAAATGCACTGGATTGGTTAATGTAATGGGAACTGTAGCTGCAGTACATAAATACACCAAGCCGGTTATTTTTGTCTTTAGAAAAAAAAAAAAAATGGCATTGTAGCATGAACCTACTGTGCAATTTTGAACCCTTCAGAGTGCTGGTGGTACCTGCTACTCGTTTTCACTACAGAGAGGAGTTAAATAAGTCTCAAAGTAAATGCTCTATTCTTGCAAAACGCATCAGGTCTTGGCAGTTTTTAACTTCCGTCTGAAGTATTCGGGGGCCTTCTCAAACAGCCAGTCAGCGTCCACCACACACAAGTCTCTCATGTAACACTTGGAGGTGTGGAGCAGCTCGTTGTAAAGAACGCAGGCAGGCTTGCAGTGGAAGAGGACGGAGGAGGGGTGGATGGCCACCGGCTGGCGAGTGTCCACTGTGGCGTAGGTCCCGTCTGGCTGCAGCTCTGCGGCGTTCATGAAGAGGCCATGAGCTAAGCACTTCCGGATATTTTGAGTGTCTGTTCTCGAGGACTCGATTGGCATTGAAAGCTGTTCAATAAAAACAACAAATAAATGAACTGGAGTGCAGCTAACCCTGCAGGAGTGTGAGAAGGGAAACGTAAGGCTAGATTGAACTCTTTGCTGCTCGAGGGGGGAGCAGTACAATGTCTGGCCCCGTTTCCCATTACCAGTGGTTAAAAGGACATCGAGTCAGTGATGTTTTTCCAAATTACATTGTAAAAGATACAACAGGGCTTGTCTCACTTTCTCTCCGCCATAAACAAAGTGTGCCTACATTAGGTTGCTTGGGAATTAAAAAAAAAAAAAAAAAGGAGGATGAGACGTCACTATATATGAATATAGAAGATAATTTATATGACAGACGTCACCACCGAGTGAAATTTGAACTTCCAAAATCACATTTAAAGGTTTATACCGTTACTTATGTCTGAGATCCAGGAGTTTATATGTCAAATGTCAACAAAGGCACAAGTCACATGATGCTTTACCTGGGTGGTCAGAGCTACCAAGTCATAACAGTAAGCAAATCGTGTTAGAAGTTCGTATAGAACAAAAAAGACATTATTTTTTTTTAATTTTTTTTTAGACTAAATAGAAAAAGCAAATAGCAACCAATAAAACATTTAATTCTAACATACAATTTAAACATGGTTTAAAACTGAAGCTGCTTTGCAAAAGCGTCATTATCAAAAACTGTTGAAAATCACAGTGATAAATACAATAATGGCTGTGCATGTTAGGAAAACATACACAAAGAATAAAGAGAATGACGTTACCTTGATACAAATATCCCTGAGCTGGGAACGGACTTCTGAGACCAGCATCATGTTCCTGCCATTGATGAAATTCTCCCTGCACCACTCCTAGTGTAACAAAACACATTCAAAATAAAGACTTCTGCACGTCGCTCAAATAAATGGAGAACACCGGGTTTTCTGCCACACCTTTACTCAAAATGTGCCACGTGTTATTATGCAGAAGTTAAGCAACGTGATTTCTTTATTTTACAAAGTGGGGTTTAGGTAAACCAGCACCCTCAACCAATATGATGGTGTAGAAGATTTTTAATTCCATGAAATCATGCATATTATAATAAAGTAAATACACCAGGACACCCGTCATTTTTGCTCCCTGGATGGATGTCCCTAGTTGAGGGCAGTGTAATTGACTACAATTTCAGCCAATTAGCATTTATGTTCATATGGTTTTTACACTATTACTTACTCAGCCATGTGCATGACACGCCTGCTTTTAAGCAATTGCATTAGACAAAGAATATTTACATCCTGCCTATTTCCATAATTGTATGTTGGTAAGAGGGGGAAGCAGTGTAGAGAAGGACGCACCTTATTCTTGCCTAGGTTTTTGAACGCCCGGTAGATGTTGAGCAAGGTGATGTGGTCACCTTCGCTAGAAATGAACTTTTTCCTGACCGCCTGCACCTCATCCCGTTTGGCAGGTGGGTTGTGGAGAACGCTGTCCACCGAGAGCAAAGAGACGATAGTCAGGATCTCTTCTGTGCAGTGAAACTTGGGAGAAAGGAGGATGGTCTGCAAGGAAAAACACAAGCATTGCAATTTCCCCTTAACCATAACCTCTGGGATCCAGTCTAAAAGTTATTTGCTTTTACATGCAGTCTTTATACTTTGCTGCTTTTTATCCTGACCCACCACTTGATTCTGAAACTCTACAGTACTTTATTTAATTTTGGAGAAAGGAAGATTGATGTGAAATATTTTTTTTTTGTGGAAAGTATTATAAATGGCCCTTATTGTGAATTTCCTAAAGGTGTTTTATAAACGGAGAACTAATCAATGCAACATTGAATCCTTGCGTCACTTGTTTTCAGTCAGCTATTAAAGCTTTAATTAAACCAGCACCACAGTTCAACACATCAGTAATATATCAGTAATTATAAACCAAACTCTGAAATGTGTAGATGTAATAAGGCCAATTTATTGCAACTTCAAGATATGTTAAGTGGTTTGGCATCTCAAAGCATTTGTTCATATTGTTCAATTGCATTGTAAAGTGTCTGATGCTCTCTGGCGTTTGTGGAGGTTTAGGACCTGAACCAGGGGTGTGTCCAAATGATAAGCTGTGATGACCACACATCCTAGTAACTTTGGGACAAGCTACAATCCACATGCTTCTTCTTTCAGTAGCAAGTCTCATCTGTCCAACATGAGCACTGCAGTGGGCTGTTACCTTGGAGAACTTGGGCTCCAACGGGAAAGCAGCCATCTTTCTTCCCAAAGGCGTCAGGATGATCTGATCCTCCTTCCGCTCCACCGCGCCTAGGAGATCTAGCTGCTGTATAGCTGCTCGTATTGAATCTGTTTTGTAAAACAAGGTGTTGGCAGTGAGAACAATTCATATGCAGTGTTCTTTTCACTGTCCTTTTCCAAGATCACCTCATTACAGGTGAAGATTGTGACCTCAATGAGATTCCTAAATGTGCAACACAATTATTTTCTGTATTGCACTTTCACCAGTAATTTATACATATAAGCAAAATACAGGCATACCCCGCTTTAAGTACACTCACTTTAAGTACACTCGCGAGTAAGTACATATCGCCCAATAGGCAAATGGCAGCTCATGCATGCGCCTGTCATCACGTCCTGAACAGCTCCCTTCCTGTACCGAAGCTGTGCGCAAGCAGGGAGACTATAGAGCCTGTTACAAATGTGTTATTTACATCAGTTATGCACTTATATAACGATTGCAGTACAGTACATGCATCGATAAGTGGGAAAAGGTAGTGCTTCACTTTAAGTACATTTTCACTTTACATACATGCTCCGGTCCCATTGCGTACGTTAATGCGGGGTATGCCTGTAAGTTATTCATCACAAAGCACCTTTGCCAGGAAACTCAGCATGAGTAGCTAATGGGTGTTAATATACTTACCATCCAAAGAATGTCATTCTGTTAAGGTGTCGCTTAATGAAATGGCAATCTTTGTATGTCAGGTATAACGGGAGATTGTTCAAGCCGTCTGCCTGGAGTGCAACATGTACAGCAGAGGCCATTACTTAACCCTTAGCAAATGATGTTTCTTCCCCAGAAATAACAGATCTTAGTCCTACACTACATTGTCATAAAACCCTTATATTCTAATCCAATACGAACTTCCACTCATAATTGCAAATGAGTTTACCCTTTGATAAAAATGTATTTTGGTCTAGTGAGATGTCATGGTTTAGAAAAATTGAGCTTAAAAAAAAAGCTTACAATTACCGCAAACATCTGCTTCCAGTAGTCAGACAATTGAGGGCGGCTGAATGTGCTCTGATCAGGGGGAAACATTCACTCAGTAGTGGAGTCACATACCTGGGGAGGGTTTGGACATAAAGTCAAAGGTAAGGACGTTTGGCACTCTCAGGACCAGAAGCTGCAGCATCACACTGACCAGGTTACACCTGCAAAATCAGGCACGACAGAATAGTACTTAGTCCATTTAACGTCACAACCCCACTTGAAAATGGTTCACAAATGACTTTTTATTTATGTAATGAATTCACATCTTTTTCAGCATAACTTCACTGTCGAACGCCAATAATAATAATAAACTACTTTAGAGGAAAAAAGGACCTAGAAGTTATTATTTCAGCTGACTTAAAAGTAGGCTAGCAATGTAACAAAGAAATGCGGAAAGCCAGCAAGATATTAGGTTGTATAGGGAGAGGTATTAGCAACCGAAAGAAGGGGGCGGTGATGCCACTTTATAGATCATTAGCGAGACCTAACCTAGAGTACGGCGTTACATTCTGGAGACCGTATCTCTGGAAGGACGTACATATAATGGAAATGGTGCAAAAGAAAGGGCTACTAAGATGGTGCATGATCTACAGCTTAAGACTCATCAGGAAATACTGTAGGACCCTAATATGTGCAGTTTATAGCAGTGGCTTCCAACCTTTTTTGGTTTAGGAACCCTATAATTATATTGTGAAATTCTGAGGATCCCCAACCCTCCCTAATAGCGCATCTGAGATCAGATACATTGTAAGGAACCCCAACCCTCTCTAGTAGCGCGTCTGAGATCAGATGCATTGTAAGGAACCCCAACCCTCTCTAATAGCGCGTCTGAGATCAGATGCAATTCTTCTGTATTTGGTACAATTTTCGAATGACCTGAAAATTACAGGGAACCCTTTAGGGATGCTCATTGAACCCAAGGATTCCTAGGAACACCTGTTTAAAAACAATGACTTAGAGGATAGAATGGAGAGGTTATCCTAAAAAAAACAAAGAAAGCCAAGAATCAAATAGGGTTTAGCAGCAGATAGGAAAATGGGCAGACAAGGTGGGCCAGTTGGTTCTTATCTGCCATCAAATGCTATGTATGTATACACACGCACAAAAGCAACGATTCATTCTACTGCAAATTACAATATATTCGGAAAAGTAGTAGGCAACTAACAGTCTATTGAGAACGCTATCCTGATCATAAGAACAAGTGTTACATTTTTAGTTGTTAAACACAGCCCTACCTTATAAAAAAAGCAGTAATGTTGTTATCGGTTAAGTGGGCATGCGTAAGATTGTCCAACACCTATTAACTCTATATTGACATGTACAACTGTGATTTTCAAACACTGGTTTATAAACTCTCCCCTCACCACCCCAAGAACCATGTCACACCCTTAAAAAGGATGTAGCTTCATTGAAAAAACTGTGTAAGTACTACAATGGGTTTCTTGGGGGGAGGGGTGAGGAGATAGGGGCTGGTGAAGGGGATTTGTTTTTTCGGTAACAAATGACTAATTATTTAGTGCATGCTTTGATATGCACTTCAGCCTTGTGCATTGCCACACCACTCCACCACTCACCTCTGTATCTCTGGCACAGTCATTTTCTCCAGCTTCTCAAACTCATCCTCTGTGTAGAGTCGATAGCATATCCCGCTGTCCTCTCGCCCCGCTCTTCCTGTGCGTTGCCAAGCCTGGGCTTTGGATACCCGCTGCACGGCTAACACTTCAAGACTACTTTCTAGGAGGCAAAATAGCGGTCTAAAATCAGCTACAACACGTACAGTCTGCTAGAAAAAGAAAACAGTGGAAGATATCTCTACAATGTTACAGAGCTGTTAATAGATTGAGACAGAAGATATAAAGCAAAAATGCCCTCTAACTCTGGTTGAAGAATAGACAGAGGATTGTCATAAATAGAACTTTTTTACGTTGGGCTAAGGTCGTGAGTGGAGTACCTCCGGGATCGGTACTGGGACCCCTGCTTTTTAACTTGTTTATTAATGACCTTGAGGTTGGCATCGAGAGCAAAGTCTCCATCTTTGCTGATGACGCAAAATTGTGTAAGGTAATAGAATCAGAGCAGGATGTAATTTATCTCCAGAAGGACATGGAGAGACTGGAAACGTGTGCAGGTAAATGGCAGATGAGGTTTAATATAGATAAATGTAAGGTTATGCATTTAGGAAGCAAGAATAAACAGGCGACTTACAAATTAAATGGGAATAAATTGGGGGAATCCTTGATGGAGAAGGGTTTAGGAGTGCTTGTAGACAGCAGGCTTAGCAATAGTGCCCAAAGTCATACAGTAGCTGCAAAGGCAAACAAGATTTTATCTTGCATTAAACGGGCAATGGATGGAAGGGAAGTAAACATAATTATGCCCCTTTACAAAGCATTAGTAAGACCACACCTTGAATATGGAGTACAATTTTGGGCACCACTACGCAGATAAGACATTATGGAACTAGAGAGAGTGCAGAGAAGAGCCACCAAATTAATAAAGGGGATGGGCAATCTAATTTATGAGGAGAGGTTAGCTGAATTAGATTTATTTACATTAGAAAAGAGGCGTCTAAGAGGGGATATGATAACTATATACAAATATATTCGGGGACAGTATAAGGAGCTTTAAAGAGAACTATTTATCCCAAGGACAGAACAAAGGACTCGGGGTCATCCCTTAAGGTTGGAGGAAAGGAGATTTCATCACCAGCAACAAAGGAAAGGGTTCTTTACAGTAAGGGCAGTTAAAATGTGGAATTCATTACCCATGGAGACTGTGATGGCAGATACAATAGATTTGTTAAAAAAAAAAAGAAGGTCGGACATCTTTTTAGAAAGGAAAGGTATACAGGGATATACCAAATAAGTAAACATGAGAAGGATGGTGATGCAGGGATTAATCCGATGGCCAATTGTTGGAGTCAGGATGGAATTTATTTTTTCCCTTATGAGATATCAGTGGATGATATGACACTGGGGTTTCTTGTTTGCCTTCCTCTGGATCAATATACTGTAAGTATTGATATAGGATAACGTATCTGTTGTCTAAGTTTAGCATAGGTTGAACTTTGTGGACGCATGTCTTTTTTCAACCTCATCTACTATGTAACTACTACGTAACCCCTCTCTCCCTTTTTATTTTGTACAGGATTGAGGCCGGGGGTCCTTTGGTGCTATTTTCAGCACTGGGGACACCCCAGGTCCCAAAATACATACTAGTGAAGTTACTAGTATTACTTGCTGATTTTTTATTTTTTTATAAAGGGATTTAAATGGCAATCCAATAGAAAGCCACAACCAATGATGTTGCAGCTTCCTATTGGCCCAAGATTTGCCGGGGGGGGAGGGGGGTGTACGGGGGGATTTATTTTAGTTTAATTGCACTATATAAATGGTGACTCCATAGTTGCCATTTCCTCTCCAGGTTTCTTACTTGTCACAGCCTCACAAATGAGGGCAGTGACATCACTAGAATCTTCATCCAATTAAATCTGCCATGCTGCTCTATCCCAGGAAACAGAGTTTTCTTGCATTTTTAAAGATTAAAGGGACCGGCACAAATATGGATGAATGCTCCCCCCTCCCATCCCCCTTTCATTTGCAGTATACAGGATTCCACCCGTAAACTGCTAAACGCCAACGATAAAAAGTTGCGTTTCTGTAAATATCAATAGTTGAACTACTAGTACCTAAAGAACAGAAATCTAAACATAATTTAGAAGAAAAGGTGGGAAGGAGCAGGTCTCTGGAGCTCAACCACATTCTAAATTTGAGCTCTGGGGACCCCCTACATCCCAAGACACCTCCATAGGTGCTGCCAGTTCTTCATGGAGGTTTAAACCCCTGCATCATGCAGGCCAATAGGAAGCAGTGACGGGAGATGGTGAGGATTCCTTTTGGCTCCTGTGCCGCAGGACATTTAAACCTCCATTTTATTCACCCAGCTACCGCTAGCACCTATGGACGAAAGTATCTCTGGAAGCAGGGGGCCCCCAGAGCTGAAATGACCGCAGTGCAGCTCCCGAGACCCATTTCCCACCTACAATCCCCCATCCAAAAAAAAAAAAAAAAAAAAAAAGTCGGTCGGTAGAACTGCTCCTGTAAACTAGTAGTGCCTACCTGGATTGTATTTCTTTGCTTTCACCATACCAGTGTCTACAACATATTTTATCCCTGCTATGGTGATGGAGGTTTCCGCGATGTTAGTGGAAAGAATAACCTTGCGATGACCCTGAAACGAAGAGAGACTGCTCAAACCAAATCATAAAAACGATAGAAAGTCCAACGTCATAGCATCTGATATAGGTAACAGGTAAACGTCTCACATTAACGATCACTACATTTGCTAGAAGGTTATCATTTTTATTCATATATAATGGGTCACTTGGGAACAACAGTGGGTACACGCAATGATTGTACTCCAATATGGAAAATCTCTTGGTAGCAAGCCCATTCTTTCCCTCTTTTCATTAACCCTCATCCATTATCTAAGGTAAAGGTGCTGAGGTAGTTTTTAACTCAGGAAGCAAAATATCATGTACAAGTCATGCGGTAAAATGACTGGATGGATGCAAACTGGCATGGAACAGTATCTGCATATGGTCTTGAAGATAATAATTATCGTGCATCCATAAAGAGCAAAATGATGCAGCGCAATGTGGGGCTTTAGTGCAATAATTTGGAGAACCTCTATCATGTGGTATTATCCAATTATAAATGTAAATGCTTGATCCCTTCAGGCTCACATGTTGTAAGCCTCATCTCACAGCAGGAGACACTGATTTAGACACAAGGAAAGATTGTTTGATAGACTCTGAACTGATGCAGTACATGGTAAACTGTGATCTCTTTATGGACCAGTGTCACCACAAATCTAGCTAACCAGCATGAAGGTGAAGATACAAACTTTAGCTTTTACATATGTAAGAGATGTGTGCAGAGGTACGCAATGGAGACCGTTTCAAGTGAAACTAAAATTAGGCTTTATAGCGCCTGTCCCTTTAACACAGCAAAACATTCAGAATAAGCCAAAGAAAAACCTACTCCACTTTGGAGAATATCTACACATGTAGTCCAGCCCTCTCTAAATAGGTGTTAGCTAAGCTATTTACCAGCCCCAAATATATATACATATATACAGATATATAACAGTCCCATATGAAAGTCTTATCTGTTTCTTGTAGCTGTAGGGGAAGCCTCTCTGCTCTCCTGGGTCAGCACCTTTTTTTGCTAAGGCAATGTCTGTCCAGGTATAGTCTGCTCCCTTTTGTCTTGCTGTCAGCCTACAGTCTCTTTGCAGCTCAATACATCTGTCCCCTGGTCAGTCCAGTGTCCACTAAGGAAATCATCTGGTCTGTCTTTCCTAGGTCAGCTCCAATTGTGAGCTCAGGAATTGCCCTTCCTGTCTCAGAACAGGCTATTTCTGAGAGAGCTCTAATCAGCCAGGTGAAGTTTGTTAATTGCTGGTATGCAATTAACCAGCACACTGCTGTGTTAGAAGCAAGATCTGAACAGGGATAAGTCCCTGTTACAACATACATAAGAGAATGGCGTTTTCTGCTGGTTAGTGACATGGCTTAGCTCACCTTGGGTGCTCCCTGGAACACTCTTAGCTGCTGAGAGTGTGGTAGAGAAGCATAGAGAGGCACCACCATCATCTGCGGGCAGCTGTCTGGGAGATGTTTCGCTATGTCTCTGCATGTTTTGGTCATTGCTTCGATCTCTTCCTGACCAGTCAAAAAGACTAAGATGTCATGAGAAGATGGAGCTTCCTTCAGGAGCAAAACAAAGCAAAAGAAGATTAGTTAGCTATATTGTGATCATTTCAGGATGGACTGCGGTACCGTATATCCAAAACATGTGTGTGAGATAGAGATTCTCTCTCTCGGTATGACACACACACACACACACACACACACACACACACACACACACACACACACACACACACACACACACACACACACACACACACACACACTATAGTGTATATAAAACAAAATAAAGAAATAGCTCTTCAATTCTAAAGTGCACTTGTCCTGTTAATGTAGTTAGAAGCATTTAATGCTTTCTACAATAATCACTCACATTTACGAATAGACCACAACATCCTGGATATATTTCCCATCAACTATGTTAGCCTTAAATCACCTTACAAATGGTTACTTTTCCTCTCGCACAATGTATAGGTCGATGGACTGTTTATTCTCACTAGAAATTACAATCAACACTATAAATAAAAAAAGGTCTGCTTTTCTGTGACCCTACATTTACTGGTACTATGTAGTAACACGTGCATATGATCTGAGTAGGATAAATTAATACAATTATTGTATTAATTAAAAGTAGGAACAATATTTGCATATAATATCTACGGTGCATCAACACAGGGCAAAATGATGCAGAGCAAGGTGTGGCTTTAGCTAAACCGTTTGGACAACATCGTGCAGTGCTATATCTACGCAGTTATTTTTCTGATTCCTCTCTCTGTGCCTCAATGCTAAAAAAACATCACTGACTAGCAAATGCTGTTCAGTGGTTTAATATTCACCCAGTGACCAATTAGGCCACCTACCTGGTGGATCTGGAAGACTGTGACCAGTGCAGCTTGGAGGTAATCACTCTGAGGCTGTTTGGTGTAAAAGACCTGTATGGGATGCTGCCTGCCTTCCAGGTAGAGAACTGGGGCCCCGTTGAAGTACTGTGAAAACAGGTCCACATCCATAGTTGCAGACATGATGTTCACCTGCCGGGAGCCAAAGAGACACATAATGGAAATAGGGTTACACCAAAGCTTTGGTTCAGGGATATCGAACAACCAAGGGGTCAGAGGACACATTTACTACACGGTGTTAACCCAGAAGGCACATTATGGGTCATTTAAGTGAAAAGGCTGTATGTAGACCTAAAAAAAAATATATAATGCAACATGTTTACCAGCATATCACCTCAAGACAAAAAAGACCGAGAAACTCGAATTGTTCCATTTTAAAGCTGTAGACCAAGCAATATCCTACATGTTTTTTTTTAAATAAATCAGTTCTGTACTATGAGAAAATACTTGTAGCATTTTTTTTAAACAACTCTGAATGACATTTTTAGTGCATTATAATGTAACAAGCATTTTTTGTTTCTATAGCAACCATTTACAAAGTCACATCCCCCTTCCTCTTCTGAAACAGGCTCTGGCACACCCCTTTTTGAGCCCTGTCCTCTCTCTAGCAGTGCACACATTGTATCTAGTGATTGCCTGGTCACATCTTCCCCACAAAACTTTGCATCTTTGGTCCTCTTCTGCTGCACTGAGCCATTTAGTGAACCCCCGAGCCGAATCTTATTAGGCTTTTAGTTCTGAATTTGAAACATTAACTGTTTAAACTTCTATATTTACTCTTAAAAGTGCAATTCCACCTGGCTGTTGTGTATTTTTTAGTGTCTACCACATCATCTGATGCCGTTTTGTTTTTATCCACAGGATTGCAGTTGGAGCACGTTCTGCGTTTGCTTTCCTCTGTAGGATTGCAGACCGCTTTGTTTCTATGAGTTTAACTTGGGACACAGGTTGATGGTGTCTATAACTTCTACCACGTGCAGCAATGCCCTACAAATCATTATTTCCATGTTTAATAGAAGGTTAAACTGACGCACGTACCTTAAGCGGCAGCTTTCCCAGCTCTCTACGTTTCTTTTGCGCAGCTTTCACAACCCCAAAAAGCACGTCCGTGTGTATTGTCCTCTCGTGAGCCTCATCCAGGATAACCACGCTGTATTTGCGTAGAAGCGGATCCCCAATTGCCTCGCGGAGCAGCATGCCGTCGGTGAGGAACTTTACTTTGGTCTCTTCTGATGTGAGGTCCTCAAAGCGCACGGTGTAGCCCACCTGAGAATGAATATAGCAGAGGACTGAGACCAAGGAGCACTACGAAGCAGGGTTTCTCCTGCTTACTCAACTATAAAGTGTATTTAAAACCAGAGACAGAACATAAAACACAGACAGAGCTCAGTTTTAGCACATCCAGTGATACTCATACACGGTACAGTGCCTAAATATATATGTATAAATATCTATTAAGTAAAATGGTCTTTTAGTTTGACATTTTTGGCCAAAATTGTTGTAAGCCCCTGAACCAACGGCAATAGGAGCTTGTTAGGTGTCCAGTATGTTTTTCAACTATAAAGTGGTTAGCTCTCTATATGGCCCCAGTTAATATGCTGCGAGTAGTCTTTCCCTTGTCATTAAAGATTTCTGTTCTATTTAAATGACTGGAGTTTAGCCCTTCATAGGAAGATGACGGATTTACGGCACATTTTTGCTTCATAATTAAAAGCAGCATTTCATATTTCTTTATTTGTAATATTAGGTATGAAGCAGGGGGTCTCTGGAGCTAAACCCTGTTAATTTCAGCTTCGGGAACCTGCGGCGTCCCAAGACACTTACCAGAGAAGCTCATACCGGTAATCTCCCGCAAGTTTAAAGGTTCGGCGTTACGAGGGCGGAACCTTTAAACCGCCATATTGCGTGCCCAGGCAGGTCTGCTACCAGCATGACCTACGGAGTTTAGTATCTCGGGAATCAGGGGGTCCCCGGATCTGAAATTAACATGGTTCAGCTCCAGAATACCCCTGCTTCCCACCTAATAAAAAAAAACACCCAGGTGGATATGCACTTTTAAAAGTAAATATAGAAGAAGTTTAAACATTTAATGTTTCAAATTTAGAACTAAAAGCCTAAATCTAAAAGACAACAATTATCACAAAATATACACTAGAGAAGATTTTATTTTTTAAAAGTGATGGATTCATGCTCCAGAATAGAATTCAGCAGCGATTACAAAGTTGCAGTGATCAGGGTCGAGTTATAAAGTATTTCTTACAATATTCCCCATGAGCCTATTATAGGAGTACTTGAAAACAAAATGATAAATATTTTATCAAAGCGGAAGTTAATTGAAGAATAGCATCAGGACACAACCAGGATTAATAAGAGAGAAAGTAAAAGGCAGCTTATGGAATTTTAGATTTGCAGACAGTAAGTGGCCCTGCATTTTTGATAGCACTATATTCATATAAGAGATAATTGCTTTAATGCTACCGACTTCAGAGACGATACCAATAACCTAGAGATAACAGTATGGTAGTGAAGGATGATAGCATAATGCATGCACTGATCTCTGAATACCACATCAGATGTCAAAGGATAAAACATACATTAAAATATTTCTGACAGTATACACCTTCTGTGCTTTCTACCACAATATACTTGTTTAGATTTACTGGATCTACCTACACCAGGGCTCTAACTGCCAGGCCCTGGCTCCTGCTAATTGTAAACTAGATGCTTAGGCAGTGCAATTTTTTACCCGCAAAATGTTGAAATATAATAATGACGTCTTTAAATGTATCTAACATTAGATTACAATAAGCTTGTGGCTCTTCTACTCCTAAATATTTTCTTATTTGGCCCATGGCTCATGTCTGGGAAAAGTGTAAATCTTACCATGCACAATAGCACACGGAAAAAAAATAAAAATGAAGACAGGGAGCTGACGTACCAGTTTCCCCAATTCGGTTTTCTTCTCCTCCGAGACTCTGGTCGCGAGTGAAATGGCCGCTACCCTGCGGGGCTGTGTCACAGCGATGGTACCTTGACGCCCTATGCCGGCTTCATAGAAATATTGCGGAATTTGAGTTGTCTTACCCGATCCAGTCTCACCTGTGAAAGAAGACATTGGATTAGGGGGTATGGGAGGGGAAGGATAGTAAACTCCTTACCTATTACAACAGAGTAAATACTATTATGTCTTTCCCATCCCCATTATACTGGGTGATGGAAGTTGTTGGTACCCTAATAAATAACAAAATAGCACCTAAAGTGGTGGTTTCCAATCTTTTTAAACTGGGCGTCCCAAAGGGCATTTGTTTTGACTTTTCCCCCCACTTATCTTACAGTGCACAAACAAAAACTACAGGATTCAGGGGTACATACCTTCCAAAAGCCAATTTAATAGTTAATCTATGTAGTGGAAGATATTTTGTTGAGTTATTGACACATGAAAACTGCCATTGCATCCCCATTTCTGACTCAATGGGCTCTTCATGTTTTGACATCTTTATTTATACATGTTACATTGGATGGGAGCATTGTAATTGGCTGGCGCATTAGGTTAATGCGAAAAGCCTGAACTTTATAGTGCATTTGCTAACTTGAATGTATGAAGAAGGTGTTTTACAGCATTACGGATGTTCCAATTCCCAGAGACATGAAGAAGTTCCCTCTGCAGATCGATATTTATGGCAGATCATATATTTTCCTTATTACATTATACTTTTCTTTATCTACTATTGGTTATCAAGAGCCAGTTTTTCTAACGCACACACGTGAAAGCATATGTACAAAATCCATAAACAATGCATACATGTGCGTCGTCCTACTTTCTTTCTGATCGCAATATAGAACAGAAGATGAAGAAATCTCCATCTCTCCGGTAGAAAGCTGCACATATCTGTATGTCATGTGTGCAATACATGCAGCAGGGACGTTAGTGCATTTAACAGAGGGCAAGTATTCTTTACTACTGTAAATTATTTATATGGGAAAGCTCTATAATAATCATGTGACACACACACACACACACACACACACACACACACACACACACACACACACCCCCCCCCCCCCCCCCCCGCCCCCTCAAAGTAACTCCCCATCCACACTGTAAAATCAGACTAATTTCCCGCCCCGGGTCTCACCGATGATCACGGCGGTGTCCAGCTGCCGGAGCTGCCCTATAAGCTGAGCCCGGGCTCGGTAAATCGGGAGGCTCCTGCGCTGCAGCTCCACGGGCACCGGCGGCTTCCTGGGGCCGGGCAGCATCGCCCCTTTCCGGTTGATGTGGAAGGAAGGGGAGCCCGGCTTGAATTTCTTGGCCGGCGGGAAGTCGGGGTCCTGAGACATATTATCCACGGGGATTGGGTCTCTTCAGGCGGCGTGACGGCTCCTGCGACCCGGGGAGCGCAGGCTCCAGCCCGGGGTGACCATGATTGGCAGCCTGTGCCAACACACCGCCCACGTGCTTCCGGCCTGAGCCAACACACCGACCACGTGCTTCCGGCCTCCGCTGATGACGCAACCGCTAGGTGGTGACTATGGAACGCACACGTGATCCACCTCACACGTCAATGCGAGAGTAGAAGCCAGCGCTTCTTTATTACAATAGCTTATTCTGATCCAACTTCACATTTCTGCCACTTAAGATGAGGAGCAGGGGTGCCACCCTGACTATGTGTGTTACCATCTGTCAAACACGGGGAGTAGGGAAATGTATATATGTTGAGTGAGGCCTCTGCCAAGATTTATAGTGCCAGATATACAGGTGTGTATATTTGTACTTATATAGCGCCATCTATATACATAGCGCTGTACAGCAGTAATACATGTGACTATAATATTAAACATAAGGCCTCTCGTATAGTGACGGCGACGCGACCGATGACGGCACTCGTCGCCATTAGCGAAAGTTGTAATTAGGTTTTTAGCGATATCGCTGGCGACAAGGCCCAGTGACATAACTAAGGGGGTGGACCACGCAATTTGATTGATTTAGAGACAGTCACTTGTGGTGACTGTCTCTAAAAAATCAAATTTACCCGGCTTCAAAATTTTTGGTCGCTCCGTCGCTTTTACTATAACCGCTTGCGACGGAGTCAATGTATTTGTTTTGGAGCGATGTTGCCATTGCAAGGCACTATAAGCGCAGCCTTTAGGCCTCGGCCATGTTACCTGCTTGCTGACACGCGCTCCCGCTCAGCACTGAGCCCCTACAGCCGCAATTAGAGCGGCTTTAGTAGGGGCTCGCCTACGCTTCCGCGCGCTTGCGGAAGCGCAGGTCTTAGGGAAATTTAAAATTCCCCCGCTTGCCGGCGCGACAGGCCGGTCACGTGAGCAGTTCGCCCAATGAGGGCGAACCAGCTCCGTGACGCCACTGGTCCGCCCCCGGCCCGCCCCCTGACGGCACGCAGGGCAAGCAACCGCAAGGCCAGGGAAAGCACCCGCTTTCCCTGAGCCTCAGCGCGCCTCGGCACACCAGCGGTAAGCATGTCCGAGGCCTTAGGCTGCGGCCCCAGTACCTTCGAGGCGTGCGTTGTGCGTTCAAGCACCGCCCCCACCGGTCAGTCCGGTCCCAGTTATTACCTTGTCACGCACATTTCCCCAGCAGTGTGCAACAGGTTTTCAGTTAAGACTGTGAAATTGAGTTTAGAGTGTGCGACGGAGGCGTGGCCACACCCCGTTGGCAGTTGAGGGCAAACCAGCCGCGTGAGGTCATGGCCACGCCCCTGCAAACCCCGCCCCCTCCCGTCGCAAACGCTCCCTCTGTCCCAGGATCGCGGTGCAGCGCTGTGCACACGCCGCCCCTCCCGCCGGGCGCGCGTGCTACAGTGCTGACTGGGACTGCACCCTTAGGCTGTGGCCAGGCAGGGAGCGAGCGCGCTGGCGCTCATGCGCAGTGACGTCATGCTCCCTTCCATGAGATGGCATAATCAATACAGCAGTATGGCTCCTTCCATGAGATGGCCTAATAAATACATCAGTGCCGCTCTCACATAAGGTGGCCTAATAAATACGTCAGTACTAGAGATGGGCGAATCCGCTCCACATCCCTTTCCCAGATTTTCGCTAGTGTAACCCCCCAAATTCATTTTGCGGTGTAAAATCCACAAATGAATGTGGCCGATTTCAATCCGCAAGGATTCATCAAAATAAAGCTCTGGAAAAGTCCACACAAGATTTCATGCACACCTTCACCCAAAAAGCGAGATTTAAATGAAATAAGAAATTGTGGCTATTCAGTGATTAAGGTGTCATTAAAAAGTTGTGGGACTGTGCAAGAGATTCTATAGTAGTTAAATAATGGGACATCATGGACATAATTTGTAAAAGAGCGGTGCTATATTTGAGGAGAGGAAGCCTTTTTTTCCCCCTTATATGCATTTTATGTTGAACGGGACATGGAAGAGTAGGTCTGCAAATTAAAAATTAGTGAGACACTTCCTTAATAAACATCAAGAGAACAGAATCCTATATAGTGCACTCTGAAGAGGGCCCCCTCATATTATACCCAAAATAATAAAATTGCATTACATGTTAAACAACTCAATCTAAAACCACGATAAAAACCGGAGTAGATGCAAACTCTGTATATTGTGTTATTCGGAAAGCCTGTGCGGACTCAGAACAGTATGACCGGTTCAGTTCAATGGTGTAAACCGGCTACATGTGTTTCTCTCTGGGGTTGTGGTGACCTAGATGGTCTGGTACGAACCCCCACTGAACAGCAAGGAACTCTTCTCAGATATTGCCCGTGTTGGTGGCTCTCCTGTTTGTTCCTTGCATGCAGGGAATAAAACTTGCCCAAAAGAACAATGGAAATATAATAACATCACTTTTATAAAAAAAAAAAAGAGTTAGTCCAAACTGATGCCACAAACCTTAGTGAAAAACCTTTTGTAAAGGGAGAGTCAGCAACTCTTGGTGCATTAATGGTAGTAGTCCGTGTGTTGATGTTCTCAATAGCAACATCTAGCATAGAGATAGTTATATATCTCTAAGTATCTATAGCCTTACATTTATATCGCTGAGTATACCCTGCTAGGTTGAATGTATATAGCGTGATATTGATACTACTGTATATACAGAGTAACCCAGGTTAGTCTCTGTGATATAGATATACTATATTGTAGTGCCCTCAATTGGGCTACAAATCCAGAGCAACATCTGCCTAACAAATACTTCAGAATGCGGACAATTGGCTAAGGATAGTATGCCTCAGGTTTTTAATCAGCCACGTGGTCTGTTTTGTGGCTATATTGCAACCCCAAAAGCTTCAGTAGTGGAAGTTGAATTCTGATCACTACAGTCCCTGAAATAAGGCTAGCTGTCTGAGGATAATCAGCCCCAAGCATGGTCATCACGTAAACAAATGAGAGTTTGCTAGGATCTGTAGAAGGGCCTACCACAGCCTGGTGGAGATTAATCCTACTCTGTCAATTACAGATAGCGGGATAGCTGTGTCCCAACAAAGAGACCGGGAAGTGTCCGGCGCCAAACGATCCATCTCACTGCACCCCGTCTCAGAGTCACCCCTGTGACGTCATTAAAACCCTGACCAGAGTTCAGGGAAGGGGGGGGGGGTGTCGTACCACTAGGCCATCTGTAGGGAAGGGGGGGGGGGGTGTCGTACCACTAGGCCATCTGTAGGGAAGGGGGGGGGGGTGTCGTACCACTAGGCCATCTGTAGGTCACCACAACTACAGAGAGAAACATGTAGCTGGTTTACACCATTGAACTGAGCTGGTCATACTGTTCTGAGACCACACAGGCTTACTGCATACCACAGTATACAGTTTGCACTTGTTCAGGGGCATAGCTATAGCCCGGGCAAAGTGCTCTTGGAGGGCACACTCTCCCCCTGTCGGCAGCCAGGCCCCATTGCCTGCACATTAATTCCCTGCAGCGGGCAGGAAGCAGAGGGAAATCCCTTCCTCTGCAGGTGGGTGGGACCTGGCTCAGGGGGCGGGCCCCGAGATGCCGTAGGGAAGACAGGGAAATTCCTTCCTCTGCAGATCCTCTGTAGGTGGGTGGGGTCTAGGTCAGGGCCTCAAGTCGTGCAGCAGGGGGGCTGGGACAGTTGAGAGGGAGGGGAAGGGTTAAATCACAGGGGTAAAAACAGACATGAAAAGGAAGACAGAAAAGAAGAGACACAAAGAGAAAATGAAGTACAAAAGAGAAATACATGAGGGGAAAGAAAGACATGAGAGCAACGAGAGATAGAGAGACCCCAGAGAGAGAGGGGCAGAGAGATAGTGAGAGGGGATCAGAGAGAGCGAGAGCAGAGGCACGAGGGGGATCTGAATTTTTTTTGCCCGGGGGCCCGCACGTCTAGCTACGCCACTGCACCTATTCCGGTTTTTATCCTGTTTTTAGATGGAGTTATTTAACATGTAATAACATTTTACTATTTTGCGTTTAGTATGAAGAGGCCCCCTTCCAAGTGCACATATAGGGTCCTGTTCCCTTGATGTTTATGTTCTGTTTCTCCCTTAGATGCACCCGTCATTTCTGTAATAATAGAGACATTGAGTGGAGCAGACTCACTTGTAAGTTAAAATAATATAAATAAATGTTACAGATGCTTCAAAAATGTTGAAATGTATTATAGTTGATATCTTTAAGTGTTAATCTAAAATTACATTGCAATAAGTTTGTGGCTCTTCTACTCCTAAAAAAAAATAATCTGATATGGTCCTCTTTGGAGAATTAGTGAAGAGCCCTGCAGTAAAGGATTTAAAAACTGCTTTGGATACAAACTGCTAAGCCTCTTAATATTGTAAGTCAGAGCACCGGACAGACAGTGCAGTAACCTCAACTCACTGGAATTGGAATGATTTCATTAACTGCGTGTTTTACCCGCTACTCACCATATTGAAAAGGGGCCTGGGAATCTAAAGCTCATAAATGCATCTGTTATCTTCCAATGATTGAAACAATCTTCTGAAAGTGGCCAGTGCAAAACGCTTCATAAATATAGCTTGATCAGGTTGTCACACCTTTTATTGGGCTAAATAAAAAATAATCCTTGGGTATTTTTTTTTTGCATGAGCTTTTAAGATTGCAAAAGGTCTATTTCTCATTTGACCACTAAATGAATAAAATAGCAACTTTCTTTTTTACATTTTTAGAGGTGTAATAACACCTTTCCATTTTAGCAGCAGCTGCACAGTGATATGAAGAGCATTGCATTATATTACAGAGCTGGAGTTCCTTACATAACTGTATTAAATGTATGTGGTGCCTGAATCCTTGGCAGAATTACACTATTATTAAGGCTGTTCTATTTTTGTAATTACAGGTGGGTGTTATCTTTTAACATATTATTTACGGCCAGATGCACCAGCAGGTTCCCTCTGGCAACAAAGCGGTTACATTTTAAAATGAATAATTAGGGGGAGGTGTACCATTTCCAACAAATGTTCTCGCTTTAAAAAAAAAGTATTATTATAATTGCAAAGGCATTTGACAGTGAACAAAAATCAGGGGGGGGGGAGGGGTTATGGGTGGTGGCATGTATATATATATATATATATATATAATGTTATGGATCTATAGTGCCTTAAAATGAAAACAATTCTGAAATGGCAAAATAGCTTATTTTCCAACATAAGGTGTTAGGTATGTCTTCTCTAAATATGTACTGACAGCAGGACTGCACCAGTAGTGTATTCATATGAAGGTATATTGGAAATCATCAGCCTAAGGCCGCGTCCATTGTGAGCGCGGCGCGATAAAAATGCCGTGCCTGTATGAGGCAGGCCGTAGAGCGCACGATGAGAAGCGCCGGCGCTCACGATCCAGGAGACAAATTTGTTTCTGGCGGTCGATGGCCGGGTCACGTGAGCGGATCACACAATGATGGCGAACCAGCTCCGTGACACCATGGCCACGCCTACCCCATGGCCACAAATCGCTGCAGGCGTAACACCACGAGCACGGTCGCGCACTCACCATGGACACGGCTTAAAGCTGCCTTGCCACTTGCCAAATAACCTTCCACATGTCTGAACAATGGAGCTCTTGCTTGTTCAAGAGTGTCTCTCTCTTTATTTAGTAGACAGATTGGACCTGTTTAAGGAATGCAGCACCCAATTGTCATGAAATTATCGTTTGAGTTATTTAGATAGATTATTACACATTATCATGGAGTACTCACTGAAGAGTGATCTATTCGAACCCGAGTAACTTTACAGCAGGTGGCCATTCTGTAACATTCCCGCTATACCTAGCTCTCACTTCTGTTCCCTAATTTCTAGCTCCTGTTTAAATTATGCACGAAACGTTTCACACTATCAAACATAATTACTGAGATCATGACTTCCCATTATATTAAATGCCCTGACCCTTTATGTATTTGTGTGCCAGGATGTGGGCGACTTCTGTATATCAAAGTAATCTCGGCTTTGCCAGCCCTCACATGCTCCTGTTCCCAAAGTTTATTATTTTGCCTCTTTCTAGGCAGCACATTGATGAATTAGGAGTTTCCAGCGAAAAAATAAAAAAAAATTCCTTCATTTGATGTAGAAGTATTCACATTTAGAATCTTTTTGTTCTACCTGTGACAAACTTTATTAAATCTGGACTGAGGTCCAAGGAGAGTGACTAGTTCAAAGTTGAACAACAACTCTGGTTCTATGAGCCGATTTCCAGAATTGCACCCTCGTTTTTGAGCTGCTGTAATTCTCGTGTGAGATGTTTATTTGTAATACAGATTAAAGCAATGGAATATACAAAAGACTAACTAGGGCTCCGCTATGGCCACTGTACAGTAGCCAGATAAAAAATATATATTTATTCTTCCGCCCATATAAAAAGTTTAAAATAAAAAAAATACTTCACATAACTCGACGTTGTTTCTAATATTCTCTCTCCCCTATATACCACTGTCCTTTTAAACAGAGCAATCCAAGCAATAGTCTACTTTTTTTCTTTTTATAAATCCGTTCTGGAATTATTGGATTGATTTGAAACGGAAAGGCGGTCATTTAGTCAACCCTGGGACGCAGAATCTTTGCTGATCTATCACGCGAGAACTAAATTGATTGGCAGTTTAGGTACATGGTTTTCAATAAAAAGTTAATCAATGGCTAACGATCTTAAAAATAAATAAATTTTTTTATATATATTTAATTTTTTTATTTGCTTGGATTGCCTCTAAGCTCTGTCTCTCACTGCCTCCTCTCTGAACGTACAGTAAAACCTCAAATTATTGGTGTACACAAAAAGGTATCTTAAATACGAGAAAAACAAAAAAGTTTCCACAGCAGGTATGGGGGGGGGGGGGGGGGGAATGGGCAGATGGGGGCTAAGGGGTCCTTTCTTCCTCTCAGCGTATATTTTGACATGTGCAAAACATACACCTGCATTACCATAACTAAGAACGCATTTGTTACCTATAGAAATATTCCAGTTTCTTTCACTGAAAGATATGCTGGCAACAGGATTTCTTTAATAGAACATCTTATAGGAAGCCTACATTGGTGCATGAATGTAGCCTGCGAATTTGAAAGACTACTCCTGGTTGTTTAAATGACATTGCTTGAAAAATACAATGTAATCTTCATACATTTGCAGAAAATAACGTGTGCACTCAAGGCTTTGTTTTTTTTTGTGTCTTTTAAAGACTTCCCACACATTATCTTCTGTATCAAAGAACTTAAGAAAAATACACACAACACTTTTAAAAACTGTGAAACAAGTATGCACGGTCTTGTTGACTGGAGTTAGTTTGCCAGTTTCCAGTTTTTTTTGGCTCCAACAGCGCAACGTACCAATGCAAACAAAACCTCAGGTGAGAGGCACTGGTGGGAACTTGGAAAGGAATCCTTGGATCAGTCAGTGAATCATAAAGTGCTTCCCGTTCTGGAAAAAACTGTAAAGCTGGCTACGTTGTCTATTGCAACAGGGAGAATGTGCGTCCCAGAAGGTACTTTAAACAAGTTCCCCTCCCAGTTGCATTTTGGCACCGCTCCTGTTAACCTCCAAGACGCTGTCCCTCACCCCAGGCAAATCCTCCTGGACGCTCTTCTGGCAGTGGGTTATAATTTGGGTCTTCATCTTGAGTATCAAAAATTGCTTTCCTGTGAAAGGGACAATAGGTATAAATGCAATAGGTGCCACAGACCTTCCCTTCTTTGCACAGCCCTAGAGGGAAATTATAGGTGCAGTATTTGACACAGGAAACTCAGAGTATATACTGTAGTTAGTCATTACCAGTAGCTAATTCAAGGGAGTCACTGCAAACATTAATCGAAGCCTCTCTCTAACATGATTGTTAGGCTACGGCCCCAGTGCCGACTGCTGCCCTGCAGCTGTGTAAACGGCGATCTCCGGTCTGTGGTGAGCTGCAGGAGTTTGCGACCGGGTGGGGGTGTTCCAGGGGCGTGGCCATGACCTCACGCCCTCATTGGCTGAACCGAAGGGCGGGCGGGTGTGGCCAGCCCTCCGTCGCAAGTTGTTAAACTCGTCGTAAAGCGCGGCTGTCAAATGCGCGCCAAGGTACATAGTGGGCCCAGCCCCATTGAGGGGCAGTTCATGCAGCAGCATTTACTGGGGACATAGCCTTAGACTGATCTATATTATACTAGTGTGTTTGCATTGAAAAAAATATACAATGTATTCAACCCCACATACATAAATAAGGGCAGAGACAAAATACATATTTACAGAGTCACACCCTGTTCACCAATTAAAATCAAAGTGCTAGGTTGGGGGGGGAGGGGGAGAGAAATTTAACAGACCTGCACATTAATGGCAGCTTGTGACTAACTGCTGAATTAAAATAAATCTTTGGACAAACAGAGACGGCATTTTCACGTTAAGTTTTTGTGAAAAAAATGTCTCATGATGTTTTGTTTCATGAAAATCACAAATGGACAATACTTCAGTCCTAGTGGCAGATGTAAATATGTTGAGGCAGCAGGGGAAATTGTAAACTATAAACATCT
The DNA here is from genome assembly GCF_040206685.1 of Ascaphus truei. Classification (NCBI taxonomy): domain Eukaryota; kingdom Metazoa; phylum Chordata; class Amphibia; order Anura; family Ascaphidae; genus Ascaphus; species Ascaphus truei. The sequence goes on along the minus strand of NC_134485.1, from coordinate 210,459,758 downwards.
GCATTTGTCTCTGGAAATACATAATCTGCAAACCCTTTATTTCTAGATTAAAATATACATATACATATTAAATGATCCAAAACACTCCATATAACAAAGTAACCCATTCACAGAAACAACATGTCCCGCAAATGTAAAGGTTAAAATAAATATTTGCTTACAAAATGTATGGTGTCCTAAGAATTTTTCCTCCTCCAGGTTGGTTCGGAAACACATCCTCTAAAAAGAAATATATGTGCCCAACTGCAATACCTAAAAAGCAAATACAAAACAAATGCAGGACTTTAAGTAATTAAACAATTCTGATTACAATAGTGGGACCTTCAATTTCAATTCAATTTAGTGCACAATGCTCAAAGTAAAATCTAGAGAACACAACTGCAATAAATGTGGAGTTTAACTTTATCCCATCTTTAAATCTCTATATTGCAAGAGCCTTCAAAAATAATAATGTGAAAATAATAATGTGTACACACACACACACACACACACACACACACACACACACACACACACACACACACACACAATTTTACCAAGAGTCTTATTCTTACCCAGCAGATCCACAATAATGGAATTTCCCAGTAACAGCGAAAAGCCCATGAGCACCCAGGGCAGGAACGGGGCTTGAAAGTTGAGGAGGCCAAAGAAATTCATGCGGACGTAAGGATTCCTTCTGCTCCACACATAAACGAGCATTATTGTAAAGGCTTGGCCTAAGAAGACTAAATTAACAAACAATCCAAAGATCTGGTGATTAACATTAAGGAGGATTATCGTGGACAACGCAAAATTGGTTTCACCATTGCAATTTACCTTGTATGTCAACAGTCATACTATCAAATAATGAAAAAGCAACAAACTGCTGCTGTGTAGATATTAAGGGCAGTTTTATTGGCATGGCTTTCAGAAGTGCTAGATTCTTTTCTCGTAAATAGATCTAGCCTTCAGTTGCAACAACTTTGTTCATATCAAATTCCGCAAATGTCAATCCCGTTCTCCATTTTATTTTCATCAGGAATAACATGTATCTTTTTTTCTTTTTCTAAGGTTGCCGAGAATATGTGTAAATGAATGCTTACAAATCAGAAATGTTATTTACTATTGTTATGCATGTGTACACCTGATGAGAAAAATATAATTGGGTAATAATTTTTTTTTTTTTTTAAAGAGAGCTGGAAAGTAAAAAAAAAAAAAAAAAAAATTAAGAGTTTAGGTTGATAAAAGCAAATACACCATTAAATTGATCTATCTTCTCCACAATTCTTGTCCAACAAAGGATACGGTCATTAACAGACCACCAAAAAGGAACATAAATACAAAATCTGCTGTTCGACCTCGGAAAGAGCCTTCTTCAAGCATCCTGCAGTATCGGTATCTGTAGTAATCACCAATGTCAAAGAAAATACTGCACCCTTGCTTGAAGGGCAATAGAGATATGCTGCATTCAGCACCAAGCGGTTTGGTGAATTTGTCTGGTTGTAGCGGTTACCATTTGTTTTCATGTATGCTGCTAAGAGGTGCTGCGACAGGGCACCTAGACATACTGGCAAAGACGACTAGGCGACCACCACCATAAGTATTGGAAAAAAACATCCTGTGAGTGTGCGAGAGGTAATGATAAAGCAAATTGTGTCTCTATTGTACCTCATCAGATTGGGGCATTATTTACATGAAGGTTATAGCTGGGAACAAATACAATATTGACAATCTCCAGACTAATAATTTGTGCAAAGAGTTTTTTGTTTTTTTACTAATACTATTGATTTAACATGAGAATACATTTTGCTGTGGAATTTTGGAGACCCCTAATTATCTGAAATGGAAATTCCAAGAACATATTTTTCTAAACGCACTAATAAACCACATTACAATCTTACCACTTAAAAGCACCGGCATGTCCGGGAACATTAGGCTGCGTCCATAGAAGGACAAGCAGCGCTGAGTTGTGCGGACGCTCCGCACTGAGCCCCTGCATCCTCAATGAGGATGCCTTGAGAGGAGGCTCACGCGAGCGTCCGCAGGCGTGCGGAGGCTTTGGAGTTTTCAGCCGAGCGCCAAGCTGTTTTTCAGCGCGCTGTCGGCTGAAAACATCCAATCAGCCTTAAGCAGCGTCAACGTCACGGCGCCGTGACGTCGGCGCCGTGACATTGACGTCAGTGCGTCGCGGGCGATTGGCCCAGCGACGTCACTGCCCCGCCTCCAACCACCTCCCCCCGGCTCCCTTCGCTGGCTCTTCTGCAAGTCCGTGGAATCGCGCTGACTTAAGCAGGCGAGCCTCAGCGTTAGCGCGCATCCACTCTCCTCACCCCTCTATGGCCCGGGCCTTAGATAGCTACCCACATAACACTATTTGAATTGAGGTGGTATTCTAGAAAATGCTAAATGAAGTTGTGAAACAAATTAAACTCATTTGTGACCTTCATTTTACAGCCAAGAGCTACAGCACCATGATAGTATATTTATAAATAGAGCACACAACATTGAATTCAGAAACATCTTAAAGGATACAGAAAAATCATATTAAATAAAAAATTGAATCCAACAGGTCCAAAAAACAAGAAGTTTGTAATTAATCGCCATGCCTGTGGTATATAGGGAAAAAAGGGACAATAATTAGATCTGGTCTGTTACAAGCCAACCTAAAAATGTAAACACAACAAGAGTATCAGTTACCTTAAATGATGGCAATCGTATTACAAAAATAATTGATTTTCAAGACTCCATAAACAGAGTAAAAAAACCTCCTAAATAAGAGTCGTGTCCTGGTTTGCATGAAGATAATCATTGTCAAATACACTATTACTTAAGGATTCGCACACAATTTCAAACTGTGGGTCATGCATCCTAGACTCTCTAATTCCAATCAAATGCCAAGGGAAAATATACACGCACTACCACACAAATGCACAAGTTGGGGACAAAAACTTAATGATTTAATAAAGTTTGCTTTTTGTTTTTGAGTTGTTGCCTGTACCTTGTGCTTACGAATGCTATCCCAGTTCCTTCTGTATAAAATTGCTTTGGTGTGCTGTAACCCATGCACCTTTCTATGGAGGAGTTAATCATTGCGGACACTGTCAAATACGAAGGAGAAATTCCCAACCCAGTTTCCGAACATTACCCCCTTTTATTAGCCATTCTTTATATTAGCATGGTTAATTGTGTGACTATCCAGTCAATAGCAATTAGAAGGATTTTCTTACAGTACTTTAATGTGACATACTGTAGACAAGGAGCAAATGTACCTTACATTTATATTGCTACATTGCTGCATTTAGGCAGCGTGTTTGTTAAAGCAGTAATCCTGGGCATACTTATACCCCCAGCTCAACAGAGCTCTTAGGTTGTCATCCGACATCTAGGGACCCCCTGGTTCAGGAGAGTACGAGCCGGAGGTGGACCGGGGACCCCCGGGCAAAGAGGGAAAACAAAATGGCCTCATGGGTCAGGGTTTGTTTAGGCTGCCAATAGAAAAGTTGAAACCACTGCTTTCTATTAGTAACCGCGTCAACATTAATAAAACAAAGTGTGTCAAAACCGACACCAGAAAAATACAACTCTCTAGAACAGGTGGTCCCTCCACATCGAGGGACCCCCGACCAGCTCTGGGATAAGATTAAACAAAAACAAGCAGCTGAGATTGCTGTTTTAACTAGTGACATAGTTACATAGTAGATGAGGTTGAAAAAAGACATACATCCGTCAAGTTCAGCCTATGCTAAATTTACATGACAGATACTTTATCCTATATCCGTACTTATAGTATATTGATCCAGAGGAAGACAAAAAAAACAAAAAAAAACAGTGTTATCATCCAATGATATCTCATAAGGAGAAAAATAAATTCCTTCCTGACTCCAAGAATTGGCCATCGGATTACTCCCCGGACCAACATTCTTCCCACGTTTACTGATTAGGTATACCCCTGTATAACTTTCCTTTCTAAAAAGACGTCCAACTTGTTTTGAACATATCTATTGTATCTGCCATCATGAACGACTGAACTAATAACTTAATTATTGGTTCTCAACCTTTTTTGCATTGTGACACGACTGCCTTATTTTTAAAATGCAGGTGAGACCCTTATTCGGGTTTCCATGTCAGAACTACCTTCATGATATTACAGATTAAACATTTTATTTGATTTATTTTTAACTGCTGTAAATGCAAAATGTTTCAATGTTTAAAATGAATTTAAACTTTTTATGTACCCTTGGAAATCGTATCTTGCGCTTAAATCCGGTGTATGTGTGCCGGATAGTCCACTGCACCTTCTAGCTTTTGGGTCATGTGGTCCCTAGTGTTCTGATCACGTGACTCAGATTCACCCCCTTGATATCAAAAACAGAAGGAACTCGAGAGAGCGCGGAGGCCGACATCTCCTCTAGAAACAAGAAAATATGTCCATGGTGTTGGGGTAACATCATCAAGCCACCAGCGTGCCACATATGACGTTTCCCCAACATCATTGAGCACTCAAAGGGTTACATTTCCCTGACACCTGGCCTGAGGGTGAGGTACATGGTTGAGAATCACTGGTTTATCCAACAAAGCCGGAGAAGCCAATTTTCCAATAAACGGGGGTAAAAAAATAAATAAAAATAAGTACTTACCTGATAATGTCTAAATATTAACTCTGGGTTAAAGTACAGCTGAAATGGTGTTATGAGCTCTAATTGCTGTAACAAAAACAAAACAATACAAATGCTTAACCTGTGTTACATTTAATGTTTGAAATGTTAACAGAGAAGATGCACAAAATAAAACAATGCTACATAATAAAGGGATGGGTGGACCAACATGACAACTCGTCTCAGACCTTTAATTCATGTGTAGTCAAATCTGACCAGACTGGTAGGTCTCCAAAAACCTAACACCTAGGAAAATATTCCCCTAACAAAATGCCACAGTCAGCAGCTTCCATCTATTTCAAATACAGCTACTAGGCCTCACCTGTAAGTGTTCTGAGGACACCAACACAGGATGCAAATATACAGTAAAATGCAACAATATAGAGAATGATATCCCTGGTGTATTTATTGGCAGCGACAGTGTGATGCGTGTCCTTGCTGTCTGCGTGTTAATAACGTCACTGCGACATGTGTCTCTGGTGTTAGTAATGACAGTGTGACGTGTGTCTCTGTGTTAGTAATGACAGTGCGACGTGTGTCTCTGCGTTAATAAGTGTTAGTAACTACAGTGTGACGTGTGTCTCTGTGTTAGTAATGACAGTGCGACATGTGTCTCTGTGTTAGTAACGGCAGTGTGACGTGTGTCTCTGCTGCTAGTAAGTGTTACTAATGACAGTGCGACGTGTGTCTCTGTGTTATGTGTCTCTGTGTTAGTAATGACAGTGCGACGTTTGTCTGTGTGTTAGTAATGACAGTGCGACGTGTGTGTCTGTGTTAGTAATGACAGTGCGACGTGTGTCTCTGTTTTAGTAATGACCGTGCGACGTGTGTCTCTGTGTTAGTAATGACAGTGCGGCGTGTGTCTCTGTGTTAGTAATGACAGTGCGACGTGTGTGTCTGTGTTAGTAATGACAGTGCGACGTGTGTCTCTGTGTTAGTAATGACAGTGCGACGTGTGTCTCTGTGTTAGTAATGACAGTGCAACGTGTGCCTCTGCGTTAGTAAGTGTTAGTAACTACAGTGTGACGTGTCTGCGTTAGAAGTGTTACTAATGACAGTGTGACGCGTGTCTCTGTGTTAGAAATGGCAGTGTGACGTGTGTCTCTGTGTTAGTAATGACAGTGTGACGCGTGTCTCTGTGTTAGAAATGGCAGTGTGACGTGTGTCTCTGTGTTAGTAATGACAGTGTGACGTGTGTCTCTGTGTTAGTAATGACAGTGTGACGTTTGTCTCTGTTAGTAATGACAGTGTGACGTGTGTCTCTGTGTTAGTAATGACAGTGTGACGTGTGTCTCTGTGTTAGTAATGACAGTGTGACGTGTGTCTCTGTGTTAGTAATGACAGTGTGACGTGTGTCTCTGTGTTAGTAATGACCGTGCGACGTGTGTCTCTGTGTTAGTAATGACAGTGCGACGTGTGTGTCTGTGTTAGTAATGACAGTGCGACGTGTGTCTCTGTGTTAGTAATGACAGTGTGACGTGTGTCTCTGTGTTAGTAATGACAGTGTGACGTGTGTCTGTGTTAGTAATGACAGTGTGACGTGTGTCTGTGTTAGTAATGACAGTGTGACGTGTGTCTGTGTTAGTAATGACAGTGTGACGTGTGTTACTAATGACAGTGTGACGTGTGTCTGAGTTACTAATGACAGTATGACGTGTGTCTGAGTTACTAATGACAGTATGACGTGTGTCTGTGTTACTAATGACAGTATAACGTGTTTTTGTGTTACTAATGACAGTATTACGTGTTTTTGTGTTACTAATGACAGTATGACGTGTGTCTGTGTTACTAATGACAGTATGACGTGTGTCTGAGTTACTAATGACAGTATGACGTGTGTCTGTGTTACTAATGACAGTATGACGTGTGTCTGTGTTACTAATGACAGTATGACGTGTGTCTGTGTTACTAATGACAGTATGACGTGTGTATGTGTTACTAATGACAGTGAGACACGTGTCCCTGCATGCCTCGGGTGTGTGTGTCACATACATGACATACATGCCTCGGGGATGTGTTTGTGTGTCACATACACTGTGACATGTCACTGATGAAGGTGTGTATGTCCGGGACTGTCATAAGCAGCAACTTCCACTACTGTTCAGCACAGAAACCCAACAAATACAGCAAATCCTCTGCCCCGGGCCGCGTCCTTACCACTACCGCGGTGGTGAGTACGCAGGCCGTGGTGTAGGCTCGCGTCACCAGCGGGATCTGCATGTACTCCTGCCGGAATGTCTGGTACGCCATCTTATCCTCCCGCCCGCTCTCATCTCCGCCTCCCTCCACTGCCAGCCGCACAGCCACATCCAAACACGGAAATAACAAACAGCCAATGGGCGGGTAGCCCCGCCTCCCACCTGTCTCCTGATTGGCTGCTGCGGCCGTCGCTCCGCCCTTTTCAGCCCTTCTGTGTCACGTCCTCATTCCGTTGGTCCGCGTGTCGGTTTGTGGTCAGTTCTGATTGGCTGGAGCCCGGACTTTAATGTTCCGGAGCCCCTGTTCACCGGCCGGTTGGAGCAGCGTCATGTACTCGGCGGCCATTTTTTTCCCGGAAGCCAAAAATAAAGAATATGATAGTATTTGTACACGTACACGTATGTGTGGGTGTATATGTGTATAGATAATATATATTTACACACACAGCCCCCGCATTCATGTAAATAGTGATATATTAGTTACTGTATTCGCACTGAAAACGTGTAGTGTTCCCGTGTAAAACACAAAGAAAGGCAGGAATGTGCTTATTTCTGTGTCAGTGTCTTATCACGATTGCCCCTACTCCCGGGCTCCAGCTGTGCGCTAACCCTATAGCGGCTTCAATTGCCCGAATCAGACATGGCCGCTGCTGGCTTCAGTAGGCTGCACCGCCCACCGGCAGGGCGGCGCTCTAGCTCCCCTGATCGCTTAATTGTATGAACCGAAAGAGGTCAGGAGCTGGCAATGAGGCGGCGGAACTTTTGATTGGTCGGCGGGAGATGCCAATCAGCAAACGGCTGCGCGAGCCTGGCAGCAGTGTTTGGAATTGTGAGGGCGGGAAGAGAAGTGGCGCAAGCAACTGTGTGAGAGAGGTGATGTACACACACACACACCGGGGGGGGCAGAGAGGTGATGTACACACACACACCGGGGGGGCAGAGAGGTGATGTACACACACACACCGGGGGGGCAGAGAGGTGATGTACACACACACCGGGGGGGCAGAGAGGTGATGTACACACACACCGGGGGGGACAGAGAGGTGATGTACACACACACCGGGGGGGCAGAGAGGTGATGTACACACACACCGGGGGGGCAGAGAGGTGATGTACACACACACACACACAAACACACACACCGGGGGGGACAGAGAGGTGATGTACACACACACCGGGGGGGACAGAGAGGTGATGTACACACACACACACACACACACACACACACACACACACACACACACCGGGGGGGACAGAGAGGTGATGTACACACACACACACACACACACACACACACCGGGGGGGCAGAGAGGTGATGTACACACACACACACACCGGGGGGGCAGAGAGGTGATGTACACACACACACACACACCGGGGGGGCAGAGAGGTGATGTACACACACACACCGGGGGGGGCAGAGAGGTGATGTACACACACACAGAGGGGGGGGCAGAGAGGTGATGTACACACACACAGAGGGGGGGACAGAGAGGTGATGTACACACACACAGAGGGGGGGACAGAGAGGTGATGTACACACACACACACACACAACGGGGGGGGGGACAGAGAGGTGATGTACACACACACACAACGGGGGGGGGGGACAGAGAGGTGATGTACACACACACACACACACACACAACGGGGGGGGGGGGGACAGAGAGGTGATGTACACACACACACACACCGGGGGGGACAGAGAGGTGATGTACACACACACACACACACCGGGGGGGACAGAGAGGTGATGTACACACACACACACACCGGGGGGGACAGAGAGGTGATGTACACACACACACACACACCGGGGGGGACAGAGAGGTGATGTACACACACACACACACACCGGGGGGGACAGAGAGGTGATGTACACACACACACCGGGGGGGGACAGAGAGGTGATGTACACACACACACACACCGGGGGGGGACAGAGAGGTGATGTACACACACACACACCGGGGGGGATAGAGAGGTGATGTACACACACACACCGGGGGGGCAGAGAGGTGATGTACACACACACCGGGGGGGACAGAGAGGTGATGTACACACACACCGGGGGGGCAGAGAGGTGATGTACACACACACCGGGGGGGCAGAGAGGTGATGTACACACACACACACACACACACACCGGGGGGGACAGAGAGGTGATGTACACACACACCGGGGGGGACAGAGAGGTGATGTACACACACACACACACACACACACCGGGGGGGACAGAGAGGTGATGTACACACACACACACACACACACACCGGGGGGGCAGAGAGGTGATGTACACACACACACACCGGGGGGGCAGAGAGGTGATGTACACACACACACACCGGGGGGGCAGAGAGGTGATGTACACACACACACCGGGGGGGGGCAGAGAGGTGATGTACACACACACAGAGGGGGGGGCAGAGAGGTGATGTACACACACACAGAGGGGGGGGCAGAGAGGTGATGTACACACACACAGAGGGGGGGACAGAGAGGTGATGTACACACACACACCGGGGGGGCAGAGAGGTGATGTACACACACACAGAGGGGGGGACAGAGAGGTGATGTACACACACACACACACACACACAACGGGGGGGGGGGACAGAGAGGTGATGTACACACACACACACACAACGGGGGGGGGCAGAGAGGTGATGTACACACACACACACACAACGGGGGGGGGGACAGAGAGGTGATGTACACACACACACACACACACACACACACAACGGGGGGGGGGGGGACAGAGAGGTGATGTACACACACACACACACCGGGGGGGACAGAGAGGTGATGTACACACACACACACACACACCGGGGGGGACAGAGAGGTGATGTACACACACACACACCGGGGGGGGACAGAGAGGTGATGTACACACACACACACACCGGGGGGGGACAGAGAGGTGATGTACACACACACACACACACACACACAACGGGGGGGGGGACAGAGAGGTGATGTACACACACACACAACGGGGGGGACAGAGAGGTGATGTACACACACACACTGGGGGGGACAGAGAGGTGATGTACACACACACCGGGGGGGGGGGGGACAGAGAGGTGATGTACACACACAACGGGGGGGGGGACAGAGAGGTGATGTACACACACACCGGGGGGGACAGAGAGGTGATGTACACACACACCGGGGGGGACAGAGAGGTGATGTACACACACACCGGGGGGGACAGAGGTGATGTACACACACACCGGGGGGGACAGAGAGGTGATGTACACACACACCGGGGGGGACAGAGAGGTGATGTACACACACACACCGGGGGGGGGGGGGTGGGGGGGCAGAGAGGTGATGTACACACAAAGGGGGGGGGGCAGAGAGGTGATGTACACACACACACACACACCGGGGGGGAGGGGGACAGAGAGGTGATGTACACACACACACACCGGGGGGGGGGGGGGGCAGAGAGGTGATGTACACACACACACACACACACCGGGGGGGACAGAGAGGTGATGTACACACACACAACGGGGGGGACAGAGAGGTGATGTACACACACACACACACACACCGGGGGGGAGGGGGACAGAGAGGTGATGTACACACACACACACACCGGGGGGGACAGAGAGGTGATGTACACACACACAGAGGGGGGGACAGAGAGGTGATGTACACACACACACAACGGGGGGGGACAGAGAGGTGATGTACACACACACACACACACACACACACAACGGGGGGGGGGCAGAGAGGTGATGTACACACACACAACGGGGGGGGGGAACAGAGAGGTGAGGTACACACACACACACACACACAACGGGGGGGGCAGAGAGGTGATGTACACACAACGGGGGGGGGGGACAGAGAGGTGATGTACACACACACCGGGGGGACAGAGAGGTGATGTACACACACACACCGGGGGGGACAGCGAGGTGATGTACACACACACCGGGGGGGGGGACAGAGAGGTGATGTACACACACACACAACGGGGGGGGGGGGACAGAGAGGTGATGTACACACACCGGGGGGGACAGAGAGGTGATGTACACACACACCGGGGGGGACAGAGAGGTGATGTGTACACACACCGGGGGGGGGGGGACAGAGAGGTGATGTACACACACAACGGGGGGGGGACAGAGAGGTGATGTACACACACAACGGGGGGGGGACAGAGAGGTGATGTACACACACACACCGGGGGGGCAGAGAGGTGATGTACACACACACAGAGGGGGGGACAGAGAGGTGATGTACACACACACACACACACAACGGGGGGGGGGGGGGGACAGAGAGGTGATGTACACACACACACAACGGGGGGGGGGACAGAGAGGTGATGTACACACACACACACACACACACAACGGGGGGGGGGGGGACAGAGAGGTGATGTACACACACACACACACCGGGGGGGACAGAGAGGTGATGTACACACACACACACCGGGGGGGACAGAGAGGTGATGTACACACACACACACCGGGGGGGACAGAGAGGTGATGTACACACACACACACACACACCGGGGGGACAGAGAGGTGATGTACACACACACACACACACACCGGGGGGGACAGAGAGGTGATGTACACACACACACACACCGGGGGGGGACAGAGAGGTGATGTACACACACACACACACCGGGGGGGGACAGAGAGGTGATGTACACACACACACACCGGGGGGGATAGAGAGGTGATGTACACACACACACCGGGGGGGCAGAGAGGTGATGTACACACACACCGGGGGGGACAGAGAGGTGATGTACACACACACCGGGGGGCAGAGAGGTGATGTACACACACACCGGGGGGGCAGAGAGGTGATGTACACACACACACACACACCGGGGGGGACAGAGAGGTGATGTACACACACACCGGGGGGGACAGAGAGGTGATGTACACACACACACACACACACACACACACACCGGGGGGGACAGAGAGGTGATGTACACACACACACACACCGGGGGGGCAGAGAGGTGATGTACACACACACACACCGGGGGGGCAGAGAGGTGATGTACACACACACACACCGGGGGGGCAGAGAGGTGATGTACACACACACACCGGGGGGGGGCAGAGAGGTGATGTACACACACACAGAGGGGGGGGCAGAGAGGTGATGTACACACACACAGAGGGGGGGACAGAGAGGTGATGTACACACACACACCGGGGGGGCAGAGAGGTGATGTACACACACACAGAGGGGGGGACAGAGAGGTGATGTACACACACACACACACACACACAACGGGGGGGGGGGGGACAGAGAGGTGATGTACACACACACACACACAACGGGGGGGGGCAGAGAGGTGATGTACACACACACACACAACGGGGGGGGGGACAGAGAGGTGATGTACACACACACACACACACACACACACACAACGGGGGGGGGGGGGACAGAGAGGTGATGTACACACACACACACACCGGGGGGGACAGAGAGGTGATGTACACACACACACACACACCGGGGGGGACAGAGAGGTGATGTACACACACACACACCGGGGGGGGACAGAGAGGTGATGTACACACACACACACACCGGGGGGGGACAGAGAGGTGATGTACACACACACACACACACACACAACGGGGGGGGGGGGGGACAGAGAGGTGATGTACACACACACAACGGGGGGGGGACAGAGAGGTGATGTACACACACACACTGGGGGGGACAGAGAGGTGATGTACACACACACCGGGGGGGGGGGGGACAGAGAGGTGATGTACACACACAACGGGGGGGGGACAGAGAGGTGATGTACACACACACCGGGGGGGACAGAGAGGTGATGTACACACACACCGGGGGGGACAGAGAGGTGATGTACACACACACCGGGGGGGACAGAGGTGATGTACACACACACCGGGGGGGACAGAGAGGTGATGTACACACACACCGGGGGGGACAGAGAGGTGATGTACACACACACACCGGGGGGGGGGGGTGGGGGGGCAGAGAGGTGATGTACACACAAAGGGGGGGGGCAGAGAGGTGATGTACACACACACACACACACCGGGGGGGAGGGGGACAGAGAGGTGATGTACACACACACACACCGGGGGGGGGGGGCAGAGAGGTGATGTACACACACACACACACACACACACCGGGGGGGACAGAGAGGTGATGTACACACACACAACGGGGGGGACAGAGAGGTGATGTACACACACACACACACACACCGGGGGGGAGGGGGACAGAGAGGTGATGTACACACACACACACACCGGGGGGGACAGAGAGGTGATGTACACACACACAGAGGGGGGGACAGAGAGGTGATGTACACACACACACAACGGGGGGGGACAGAGAGGTGATGTACACACACACACACACACACACAACGGGGGGGGGGGCAGAGAGGTGATGTACACACACACAACGGGGGGGGGGGAACAGAGAGGTGAGGTACACACACACACACACACACAACGGGGGGGGCAGAGAGGTGATGTACACACAACGGGGGGGGGGGGGACAGAGAGGTGATGTACACACACACCGGGGGGACAGAGAGGTGATGTACACACACACACCGGGGGGGACAGCGAGGTGATGTACACACACACCGGGGGGGGGGACAGAGAGGTGATGTACACACACACACAACGGGGGGGGGGGGACAGAGAGGTGATGTACACACACCGGGGGGGACAGAGAGGTGATGTACACACACACCGGGGGGGACAGAGAGGTGATGTGTACACACACCGGGGGGGGGGGGACAGAGAGGTGATGTACACACACAACGGGGGGGGGGACAGAGAGGTGATGTACACACACAACGGGGGGGGGACAGAGAGGTGATGTACACACACAACGGGGGGGGGGACAGAGAGGTGATGTACACACACAACGGGGGGGGGACAGAGAGGTGATGTACACACACACCGGGGGGGACAGAGAGGTGATGTACACACACACCGGGGGGGACAGAGAGGTGATGTACACACACACCGGGGGGGACAGAGAGGTGATGTACACACACACCGTGGGGGACAGAGAGGTGATGTACACACAAAGGGGGGGGGGGCAGAGAGGTGATGTACACACACAACGGGGGGGGGCCGAGAGGTGATGTACACACACCGGGGGGGGGACAGAGAGGTGATGTACACACACGGGGGGGCAGAGAGGTGATGTACACACACCGGGGGGGGGGGGGCAGAGAGGTGATGTACACACACCGGGGGGGGACAGAGAGGTGATGTACACACACCGGGGGGGGACAGAGAGGTGATGTACACACAACGGGGGGGACAGAGAGGTGATGTACACATACCGGGGGGGGCAGAGAGGTGATGTACACATACCGGGGGGGGGACAGAGAGGTGATGTACACATACCGGGGGGGCGGACAGAAAGGTGATGTACACACAACGGGGGGGGACAGAGAGGTGATGTACACACACAACGGGGGGGACAGAGAGGTGATGTACGTACACAACGGGGGGGGACAGAGAGGTGATGTACACACACAACGGGGGGACGACAGAGAGGTGATGTACACACACAACGGGGGGGACAGAGAGGTGATGTACACACACAACGGGGGGGACAGAGAGGTGATGTACACACACAACGGGGGGGGACAGAGAGGTGATGTACACACACAACGGGGGGGGACAGAGAGGTGATGTACACACACAACGGGGGGGACAGAGAGGTGATGTACACACACAACGGGGGGGGACAGAGAGGTGATGTACACACACAACGGGGGGGGACAGAGAGGTGATGTACACACACAACGGGGGGGACAGAGAGGTGATGTACACAAACAACGGGGGGGACAGAGTGGTGATGTACACACACCGGGAAGCAGAGAGGTGATGTACACACAACGGGGGTGGAGGGAGACAGAGAGGTGATGTACACACACAACGGGGTGGGGGGGGACAGAGAGGTGATGTACACACACAACGGGGGGGGACAGAGAGGTGATGTACACACACAACGGGGGGGGGACAGAGAGGTGATGTACACACACAACGGGGGGGGACAGAGAGGTGATGTACACACACAACGGGGGGGGACAGAGAGGTGATGTACACACACAACGGGGGGGGGACAGAGGTGATGTACACACACAAAGGGGGGGACAGAGAGGTGATGTACACACACAAAGGGGGGGGACAGAGAGGTGATGTACACACACAACGGGGGGGACAGAGGTGATGTTCACACACAACGGGGGGGGACAGAGAGGTGATGTACACACACAACGGGGGGGGACAGAGAGGTGATGTACACACACAACGGGGCGGGACAGAGAGTTGATGTACACACACAACGGGGGGGACAGAGAGTTGATGTACACACACAACGGGGGGGACAGAGAGGTGATGTACACACACGGGGGCGGCAGAGAGGTGATGTGTACACACCGGGGGGACACAGAGGTGATGTACACACACCGGGGGGGGGGGACACAGAGGTGATGTACACACACAACGGGGGGGATAGAGAGGTGATGTACACACACAACGGGGGGGACAGAGAGGTGATGTACACACACAACGGGGGGGACAGAGAGGTGATGTACACACACAACGGGGGGGACAGAGAGGGGATGTACGCACACAACGGGGGGGACAGAGAGGTGATGTACACACACAACGGTGGGGGACAGAGAGGTGATGTACACACGCAACGGGTGGGACAGAGAGGTGATGTACGCACACAACGGGGGGGGGACAGAGAGGTGATGTACGCACACAACGGGGGGGGACAGAGAGGTGATGTACGCACACAACGGGGGGGACAGAGAGGTGATGTACGCACACAACGGGAGGGGGACAGAGAGGTGATGTACGCACACAACGGGGGGGACAGAGAGGTGATGTACACACACGGGGCGGCAGAGAGGTGATGTACACACACGGGGGGACAGAGAGGTGATGTACACACATGGGGGGACAGAGAGGTGATGTACACACACGGGGGGGACAGAGAGGTGATGTACACACACAACGGGGGGGACAGAGAGGTGATGTGTACACACACACACACAGTGCAGAGAGGTAATATACACACACACGGGGGGCGGCAGAGAGGTGATGTACACACACGGGGGGCGGCAGAGAGGTGATGTACACACACGGGGGGCGGCAGAGAGGTGATGTACACACACGGGGGGACAGAGAGGTGATGTACACACACGGGGGGGACAGAGAGGTGATGTACACACACGGGGGGACAGAGAGGTGATACACACACGGGGGGGACAGAGAGGTGATACACACACGGGGGGGACAGAGAGGTGATGTACACACACGGGGGGGACAGAGAGGTGATGTACACACACGGGGGGGACAGAGAGGTGATGTACACACACGGGGGGGACAGAGAGGTGATGTACACACACGGGGGGACAGAGAGGTGATGTACACACACGGGGGGGACAGAGAGGTGATGTACACACACGGGGGGGACAGAGAGGTGATGTACACACACGGGGGGGACAGAGAGGTGATGTACACACACAGAGGGGAGGACAGAGAGGTGATGTACACACACGGGGGACGGCAGAGAGGTGATGTACACACACGGGGGGACGGCAGAGAGGTGATGTACACACACGGGGGGACGGCAGAGAAGTGATGTACACATCGGGGGGGACGGCAGAGAAGTGATGTACACACACGGGGGGGGGGCGGCAGAGGTGATGTACACACACGGGGGGGGCAGAGAGGTGATGTACACACATATGGGGGGGCAGAGAGGTGATGTACACACACGGGGGGCAGAGAGGTGATGTACACACACGGGGGGGACAAGGTGATGTACACACACACACACACACACACACGGTGGGGGCAGAGAGGTGATGTATGCACACACACACACACGGTGGGGGCAGAGAGTTGATGTGTACACACACACACACACACACACACAGAGGGGGGATAGAGAAGTGATGTGCACACACACAGAGGGGGGATAGAGAGGTGATGTGCACACACACACACAGAGGGAAGCAAAGAGGTGATGTGCACACACAGGGGGAGAGTAGAAAAGTGATATACGCACACGGGGGGGACAGAGAGGTGATGTACACACACAACGGGGGGGGGACAGAGAGGTGATGTACACACACAACGGGGGGGGGACAGAGAGGTGATGTACACACACAACGGGGGGGGGGACAGAGAGGTGATGTACACACACAACGGGGGGGACAGAGAGGTGATGTACACACACAACGGGGGGGGGGACAGAGGTGATGTACACACACAAAGGGGGGGGACAGAGAGGTGATGTACACACACAAAGGGGGGGGACAGAGAGGTGATGTACACACACAACGGGGGGGACAGAGGTGATGTTCACACACAACGGGGGGGGACAGAGAGGTGATGTACACACACAACGGGGGGGACAGAGAGGTGATGTACACACACAACGGGGCGGGACAGAGAGTTGATGTACACACACAACGGGGGGGACAGAGAGGTGATGTACACACACAACGGGGGGGACAGAGAGGTGATGTACACACACGGGGGCGGCAGAGAGGTGATGTGTACACACCGGGGGGGGACAGAGGTGATGTACACACACCGGGGGGGGGGACACAGAGGTGATGTACACACACAACGGGGGGGACAGAGAGGTGATGTACACACACAACGGGGGGGACAGAGAGGTGATGTACACACACAACGGGGGGGACAGAGAGGTGATGTACACACACAACGGGGGGGACAGAGAGGTGATGTACACACACAACGGGGGGGACAGAGAGGTGATGTACACACACAACGGGGGGGACAGAGAGGTGATGTACACACACAACGGGGGGGACAGAGAGGTGATGTACACACACGACGGTGGGGGACAGAGAGGTGATGTACACACGCAACGGGGGGGACAGAGAGGTGATGTACGCACACAACGGGGGGGGGACAGAGAGGTGATGTACGCACACAACGGGGGGGGGACAGAGAGGTGATGTACGCACACAACGGGGGGGACAGAGAGGTGATGTACGCACACAACGGGAGGGGGACAGAGAGGTGATGTACGCACACAACGGGGGGGACAGAGAGGTGATGTACACACACGGGGCGGCAGAGAGGTGATGTACACACACGGGGGGACAGAGAGGTGATGTACACACATGGGGGGACAGAGAGGTGATGTACACACACGGGGGGGACAGAGAGGTGATGTACACACACAACGGGGGGGACAGAGAGGTGATGTGTACACACACACACAGAGGGAAGCAAAGAGGTGATGTGCACACACAGGGGGAGAGTAGAAAAGTGATATTCGCACACGGGGGGGACAGAGAGGTGATGTACACACACACAACGGGGGGTACAGAGAGGTGATGTACACACACGGGGGGGACAGAGGTGATGTACACACACGGGGGGGACAGAGGTGATGTACACACACGGGGGGGACAGAGGTGATGTACACACACAACGGGGGGGGGGGGGGACAGAGAGGTGATGTGTACACACACACACACACACGGTGCAGAGAGGTAATATACACACACGGGGGGGGCGGCAGAGAGGTGATGTACACACACGGGGGGGCGGCAGAGAGGTGATGTACACACACGAGGGGACAGAGAGGTGATGTACACACACGAGGGGACAGAGAGGTGATGTACACACACGAGGGGACAGAGAGGTGATGTACACACACGGGGGGACCGAGAGGTGATGTACACACTCTGGGGGGGGGGGGGGGGACAGAGAGGTGATGTACACACACGGGGGGGACAGAGAGGCGTTGTACACACACGGGGGGGACAGAGAGGTGATGTACACACACGGGGGGGACAGAGAGGTGATGTACACACACGGGGGGACTGCAGAGACGTGATGTACACATCGGGGGGGACGGCAGAGAAGTGATGTACACACACGGGGGGGACAGCAGAGAAGTGATGTACACACACGGGGGGACGGCAGAAAAGTGATGTACACACACGGGGGGGACGACAGAGAAGTGATGTACACACACGGGGGGCGGCAGAGATGTGATGTACACACATATGGGGGGGCAGAGAGGTGATGTACACACACGGGGGGGCAGAGAGGTGATGTACACACACGGGGGGGGCAGAGAGGTGATGTACACACACGGGGGGCAGAGAGGTGATGTACACACACGGGGGGGACAGAGGTGATGTACACACACACACACACACACACACGGTGGGGGCAGAGAGGTGATGTATGCACACACACACACACACACGGTGGGGGATAGAGAAGTGATGTGCACACACACAGAGGGGGGATAGAGAGGTGATGTGTACACACACACAGAGGGGGGATAGAGAGGTGATGTGCACACACACAGAGGGAAGCAAAGAGGTGATGTGCACACACAGGGGGAGAGTAGAAAAGTGATATACGCACACACACACACACGCAGAAGGGGAGCAGAAAGGTGATGTACACACACACACACACACACACACACCAGAGAGGTGATATACACACAGAGGGGGGACGGAGAGGTGATGCATGCACGCACACACACACACACACACACACACAAACACACACACGGGGGGGGCAGAGAGGTTATGTACACACACGGGGGGACAGAGAGGTTATGTATACACACGGGGGGGACAGAGAGGTGATGTATACACAGAGGGGAGGATAGAGAGGTGATGTATACACAGAGGGGAGGATAGAGAGGTGATGCATGCACAAACACACACACACACACGGGGGGGGGCAGAGAGTTGATGTGTACACGTACACACACACAGAGGGGGGATAGAGAGGTGATGTGCACACACACACAGAGGGAAGCAAAGAGGTGATGTGCACACACGGGGAGAGTAGAAAAGTGATATACGCACACACACGCAGAAGGGGAGCAGAGAGGTGATGTGTACACACACACACCAGAGAGGTGATGTACACACAGAGGGGGGACAGAGAGGTGATGCGTGCGTGCGTGCCTGCGTGCGCACACACATACACTGATGTACACCGACACCAGAGAGGTGATGTACATACACACAAATGGGAGGGGGGAGCAGAGAGGTGATGTGTGTACACACAAGGAGGGGGGGACAGAGAGGTGATGTACACAGAAGGGGTTAAGAGCTTTAATAATAAAAAATGAATAGACAATACCGTTCTGTGGCTAACGAAATGCTTTTATTTGTGCGAGCTTTCGAGATGCGCCCCAGGTGTTGGGTTTCAGTCATAGATAACATTCCTACAGTATATGCACTGTTTGTACGTTTACCCTTGCTTGCTTTATTCAATGTAACATCGCCGGAAGAAGAGATCAGTGCATCTCGAAAGCTCGCACAAATAAAAGCATTTTGTTAGCCACAGAACGGTATCATCTAATCATTTTTGATTATAATATATATGCACACCACACACCTTATGGTGGGTAAAAAAAGTGACAAAAACCCTCCACAGTAAAGTGTGTATATATTATATATTATATATTATTATTAAAAAAAAATTAAGTAGCAGTCATGGTGGAGAGTAAATGAGTATTTCAGTATTAGGTAATGTGTTTTTTGGGAGGGAAAAAGGACTAACAATTGATATTTTAGGACAAGTTTGGGAGTTGTACTAATTTACAAACCTTTACTCTTAGTTTTTGTTGTTTTGTTTTCTCCTCTTCATATGTATAGGTGACTTCATGGGTATAGGTGACTTCCACGGAAATTTGTCTCCATTGTTTGCGGTCTTGGGCTAGAGTTGTTAGGTGATTTAACCAACCAGTCTTCATTAAATGTTCTTCGGCTAAGGTTGAAAGGGCGCATAACCAGGCCCTCAGCTTTTCGCTTAAAGTATCTCAATGTTGTAAGCCTAACACCGCCCTTCGGTCGTTTCCATGTCGGACCAGGTGCAGCCATTAGGGTTATTTTTGGAATTCTATGTGTCGGCATCCGCAATGTGTGGCCTAACCAACGCCACGTCTCTGTTCTATAATGGCCGACACATTTTCAGAAACGTTGAATTTCAGCATTTGACGTCCTATCCATATATTTGTTTTTTTGTTAGTCGGCGCAGGCACCGATTTTGGAACAAGTCCAGTTTATGTTGGTGTGTCACCTTTACCGGCCAGGTTTCACAACCGTAAAATAAAGTCGGTAGAATAACAGCTTTGTAAATGCGGACTTTTGTCTTTAAGCGTATGACTTTACAGGTGATGGTGATATTAAACTAAACTAAAGCATATACTGAAGCGCTCAACCTATTAACCTATCTTAACAATCTAATTGAGATATATAAGTGCTCTAAATATTAATTCCTCTTTGCAAGAACTAATGGTATAATGGAACTGAATCCTGCAGACTAATTATTAAACTGAGGAAGCGGCTGCTTAAGGACGAGAATGGCACACCTATCCACAAGGAATGCAAAACAATGGTAAACAAACAATACAAAACATACAATTAACATGAATGTCCTTGGCGCACTATCTGGTATATAACCTGACAGAAAAGAAGTCCAATTTGTCCTTGATGACAGGGATATTAAATCCGATATCCAATAGTCCTGGAGGTCCTTAGAGGTAGTTGATTCGAATCTGTGATGATATAAAAGACAGAACAACCATTGCGCAGTACTTCTGGTCAAACATCAACTCCCCCACCGTTGCCAGCTACTTACTTAAAAATAAATAAAAGAGGGCCTCAAAAGGTATCTTTCACTTCTTCCCCGTCGCCTTAATTCTGTTATGTTGCCAGGCGGAATGACTCCTCTACTTATGAAGAAGCCTCTCACCAGCGTGATACCGGAAAGTAAGGAAATAGGGCCAATGGTAATATCCCTGTCATCAAGGACAAATTGGACTTCTTTTCTGTCAGGTTATATACCAGATAGTGCGCCAAGGACATTCATGTTAATTGTATGTTTTGTATTGTTTGTATGACTTTACTGGCCCAAAGTTTCTTAAGTGAGCCCCATGCAATTGTAGCTTTTTGTATTCTAGCGTTGATACTCTTAGTTTAACACAGTCAGAAGCCCATATAAGAACGAGAAGAGGTGGAATCAGGGGAATGGTAAAAAAAACCAACAGGGCAATAAGTGGATGAAAGACAGTGAGAGACGCATCCAGCAGCAGTGGGACGGGGGAGATATTAGTGTCAGAATCAGAGAGGCAGAGAGAAGAATGACAGATAAGGCCTGATAGTGCATTATTGCTGTGGGGTTTCTAACACTATTTATTATTTTACTGTCCAAAAGAGCAGGTGAACTCTTGAAACCTTGTCCTAAAATATTAAAAGGGGTTCCCAAGATATTTACCAGGGAAGGCGATTCCCAATTGTGTGTGTGTGTATATGAGACCCATTAAGGTCGAAACGGCTGTCCGTTGGTGGGTTTACTGGCTATACATCTTAACCTAGGCTGTGCTCAAAGCTGTGAAATGCAGCAAGCATACGCTTACAGGGGACCATGTTATGTGATTTTGAAGCAAAAGGTGGCACTGTGCTCATTTGCATGTCATTTCCCAGAATCCCTTGCTGCAGTGGAAGCACTGTGTGCTGGATGATGATGGTGAAAGGCGGGGTTGCAGACCTGTCTAAGACATGCAAATGAGCATACAGTAATATCTCTTCTCACTTCTCTCTCTGTTTTTTTTTTTAAAGGATGAACAGTCTTATTGTCAAAATATATTTTAAGATGGTAGAAAACTCTCAGAATATCTTGTTTACCCCAGAAAAGATAACTTTAACCCTTTTCAATGCCTGACATTTCTGCCACCTCTGAGGCCACTACCCCCTCTGATCATGTGATTGCCCTGAGCGATTGATCACATGGTCAACGCCAGTCGCTGACGTCGCGATCATCCAGTGCAAATCACAGTCAGCGCCAATCACAATCTACTTTTAGTAAACAAGTATATGATGTATGCTTGTTTACTAAAGGTAGATTGTGTTCTGGCTTGCTGGCCTTGATGACGTACATTAAACATCCATAGGGCACGAAAGGGGTGAAATTATAATTGATTTATTTTGTTTTAGAAAGACAAGCCTTTTGTATCAGCTACATTTAACCTATTAAACATACTACCGTCGCATCGGTTCACCTTCGTCCAAGGTGGGGCTGACACTTAACCTCTTCAGTGCCCTAATGACGTACAACGTATGTCATATAAAGTGCCAACCCAGAGGCCCCTATGACACAACCGCTGTATGTCACTGGCTTTTGCTATATGTGTAGGGGCTTTGCGTGAGGAGCTGCCCCTTCCAGCTCATCCAGCCTGGCAACCAGAAACAGGAAGTGCCAAGGTCCCTCTGGCTCTGAAGGGCTTAAAGCTGCAGTTCAGTCAATATCCTGCATGTGTGTTTTTTTTTAATAAATCAGTTCTGTAGTAAGAAAAAATACTTTTAGCATTTTCTGTTTTTAAAAAAACAACTTTTAAACACCAATTTTCTTGTACTCTAACAGCCATTTGCGAAGGCACTGCCCCTTCATGTCCTGTCACAAGCCCTGGCACACCCCTTTGTCAGGCCTGCCCTCCCTCTAGCACATGTCAGTGCAGGAGTGCTCATGAATATTCATGAGCTTCCACTGAGTGACAAGCAGAATATAAACAGATCCCTTCACTAATTATGTTACCAAATTTCGACCTATCAATACATGGAGAACGAATTGACCTGCAGCTATACAGTTCTTTAGGTAATTAGAAATTGCCCACATGAAACTATTGAAGTAAAAAAATAAATTAAAAAAAAAAAAAAAAAAAAGACTGAACTGCAGCTTTAAACTTTAACACACAGGCGGCATCTTTTTATTACCACGGTTTTCTATTTAGGAGCGGTGCTAAATTAAAATGCTACGGACTTTATTTATTAGTGTGAATCTAAATTCAATGTTATCCATTTTCTATTTTTAACAGTTTTAGGTTGCATGGCATTGTTGATCTAAACATTCTTCTTTATAAATATTTGTGACAAACCTGCTTGGATTTGAGATACCAAGGTGTGAGAAATTGTAGGATGGGAATCAAAGATTTTATATATTGCTCTATAGTGATGCTACTTACATACAGTATACATGTAATATACATACACAGATGTTGCAAAGGTTAGTGCTTTTTAGGAACTTGGTTCTCCTATGTGTTTGCAATTTTTTTTTTGTTTATCTGCTGTTTTTCTCTGATCTGTGACATTCAAAACAATGCTTTAGTTTTGTGTAGCTGAAAATCACAAGCAGACACAAATCAAAATACAGATGGGTAGTGGTAAAATCCAGTGAATTTTGTCAATTTTTGGAACTCCGATTATCAGGAACATACGATTTAACCCGCTGCTTTAATAATTTTGGGATAGTCTACATTACTACCACCATTTAATCCGATGGAAAATCTATAATATACTGCATTATACCAAGATATTTTGTATTATCAGCGGGTGCAATAACCTTTACTGCATATATTGTTTGTAATGAAGTCTGTCGCAACAAACGGATAAGACCTTACAGGCCTCGGATTGAGACAATCTGGAGTGACAATATTGTTGTGTTATATTTTGGCTGACCAGTTGCTCTCACAGAGACTTATTAATGAAGTCTGACTGTCCCATGATATAGGGTAATTTGATTAAGTGGCAAACTAAATGTAAAAACTTAAGATACAGTAAATTCACAATCGGGTACAGTTTCTCATATAAACAGCGTAATCTAATAAACATCATAACCTGAAATTTGGGTTGTTTTACTGGTCATGGCGGCCAGGTTCCTCACCTGTTCTGTTTTTCTTACAAGAGCCCAGATGCCACGAAGCAACGTTAGCCAAATGAACATTATTTTAATCCTAACGCCTATGCACTAAAGCGAATAACATAGCGTTAACCTCTGAAATAAATACTTGATACTTTTCTATGGACGTTAGGCTTAGTCATATGCAAATCAGATTCTTAACCGTTAACCTAATATCGCAGACACACTAAACGCCGTTAATGTTGGCACAGGGAAATAATGTTACGATAAATGAAGACGATAATATACATTTAAATATTTTAACATTAATAAACATACATTACACATTTGGAACGCGCTAGTACGTTATTTGTATTTTTTCCTATTTTCCTAACGAATGTATCGCTGCGATACGGATTTTGGTGATAGATGTTGTTTTTGCAAATAATTAGCTTGGTGGATACCCATTAAACTCAGTGAAAATAACATCCATTAGCTATTTAGGTAACGTCACGCTATTTTCCCATATTTAACGGAATTTGGTGCATCTGGCCCAAAGAGGGAGCATAGATCTTCTATAAAGAAGGTCTAGGGCACAGACCCTTTGGAAAATGCATTATGATCATGTCCTGCATGAAATACAACAGATAAATAATTCATTGTTCAAGGAAAACTTTCTAATTTATTTTCCAATTAGTCACCACTAGGGGACAGCAAAGGCAAACGTAAGGGATTGTGATACCCTTTAAAGCTGCAGTTCCATCAATATCCTACATGTGTTTATTTTAATAAATCAGTTCTGTACTATGAGAAAATAATTGTAGCATTTAAAAAAAAATAAACAAGTTTTAATTTATTCTAATGTAAGTCATTTTTGTTCCTATAACAACCATTTACAAAGTCACATCCCCATCCCCTTCTGAAACAGCATCACCTTTTTGAGCCCTGCCCTCTCTAGCAATGAACCAATTGAATCTAGTGCCTGCCTGGTCACATGATCTCCCTCACAGAACTTTGGCTGTCAGAGCAGCAGAACAGGACCCAAGATGCATTTAGTGAACCCCCAGCCGAATCTTCAGCGATCGATCAGCAACTTAGCTACTCACTTGTCAGTTTGTAGATTGTAATGACGCACATATTGAATGGGGGGAAAAAAAGGCCGCTTGAACTGCAGCTTTAGGCTGAGTTCGTGCTTGAGCGCGCGCCCGATGCTCATGTGATTTCTGCACATACTGTTTCAGGCTATGACGTCATGGAACTGGTTCGCCGTGACGTGGCCATCGCTTGAAAATACAATTTTGTTGTCTTTTCGAAACACGGTCACGCCCCTTAGGGGCGGCCTCTAAGGGATCCTGCAATCGCGCACGCGCCCTCGCATACAGTATAATCTCGGCCTTAAACGTAATATTTCCTTCTTACGCATTTTCTATTTGAAAGGGGGAAAGAACATAATTTTAACATGTCACCCCACTAAGACTCAACAAGTAACTTCCTTTGCAACTTGCATCGCAGGCACTGCTTTTAATGTTGACGATAGCGTGAAATCTTGAGATCCTAACAATGAAAGATTTCACGCTATGGCTAACATTTAAAGCAATTCCCGCGATGCAGAGCTTATTTCACCTGAAGTTACCAGCTTGTAGCAGAAATTACTTTTTGTCTTGTAGAGTGTACGGTCCTTCACCAAAATATTTTTGATTTACTTGTTTAAAGTGAGTGATGTCAACAAGTATTATAATGATGCAACTTCTCATGCATATGTGTTTTTTTTTTTTTTAATAGGTTATCTTGAATAACGTCACCAACATGTCCGTCAATCCAATGTGCTACGAGACTCAGTTTTTTGGGTTTACTCCTCAAACCTGTATACTCAGAGTGTACATCGCTTTTCAAGACTACTTATTTGAGATGATGCTGGTTGTGGAAAGAATCATCATGAAGAAACTGGAGAGCTTCCCAGGCTGCAGGATAAGTCCTTTCCAGATCCGAGAGAGTACAGAAAAGTATCTCCACTTTATAAACGGACGCTTCAATCACCTGTTTCAGAAAATGGAACAAATGCTTTTAAAGCTTGTGCTGGAAGTTCCCAGGAATATCTTGCTGCCAGAAGATAAGGTCCAGGGGCAGCGTTCTTACAGTAAAGAAGAGTTGCACCTTCTCCAGTGCGAGACTGAAAGGTTACAAAAACAGTGCAAGGCTGAAACCTTTGCCAAGCAATCGCTTTTAGCCGAGCTGGAGGAGCAGAAAGTTGTCCAGGCTGAACTAGGGAAAATGTTGTCTTGGTTTGATGGGCTTGACCAGATTTGCAGAGAGCATGGGAACATCGATTTAAAGGAAAGTCTTGCCTTTATGACTCAGACCTCTAGGAAACTGCAAGACAAAGTAGAAGAAATTGATCTGAAAAAGAAAAGCCTTAAAATGACTCCAGTGCGTTTACGAACCAGGAAGCCAAAACAAGAAAGCAAGAAGTAGCATCGCATTAAAATATATATCACTTTTTTTTTGTTTTTTAAACTTACGTCATGTGGAGAAAACAATGATCCTCTTTCAAAAGCAGTTAAATTATTAATTCGAGTGACACACGTGTTCTCAACAAGAATTACATTTGTAAGATATAATTATTTTTAATCAATATCATATTTAAGTATATCTATTGCACTTATTAAAATGATTACTCTAAAGCCCAACTTTGTTCAAATAATTGATCAAAACGGTGGTTTCAGAACGAAAACTAGAAAATTCAGCAAGTCAACTATAAAAGTCCTTGCATTTTAAATGAGTAGTGCAATTAAGATTTGGGACACACCAGCGTTTAGGTGCCAATGAAATATTATAAACCCTATGAACAGATTTAGGGGCAACAATATCCGGATGTACAGTACTGAACTTAAGCAAAGATGAGCGAAAAGACATTTCTTCCTGACCTGTGTTCAATGACAAGTTCAATCCAATCTCGCTGAAGTAACGAAATATGTTAGAGGGTTTCCTCATTTGTGTAATTCAGCGAAGAACAGAAGCTGATGGATGCATGAACTGTAATTGAGAATGACCTGAAAATACAAATGCTATATATATATATATATATATATATATATATATATATATATATATATATATATATATATATATATATATATATATATATATATTCATGCTTGTGTGTGGGATTATAGTTTCTAGGCAAGTATATTTCTTCTACAACCAAAACGACCCAATGGCAGTGACATTTCCAGCGATACCTCACAGTGGGTTACAGAAAAAAATATTTAAACAGTGTGGCAAATTAATTTTCTTTCCTAGAAAGATCCCTATAGTAAACATTAATCGCATTCTCTGACTCCTTTTTCTTTGAATCCTCTGAAATGATTAGCACATTCTTAATGTCGTGTGTGTGTGTGTGTGTGTGTGTGTGTGTATATACATACACATCATTCAAATTAAGTATTTTCTTAACCCCTTAAGTGCTCCATTGTAAAGAAAAGTGCCACCCCAAGGGCTGTATGTGATTGTGTACTGATCACGTGGTCAGGAAATGCCGGTAGGTCTGTGGTCATGGAGATGGCATGACCCCCCTGGCACTGAAGGGGTTAAGGTGCCAATTGCATACACTGAATCTGTTAACATGCTACAGCCTATTTGTTCACGTTGGTCCAATGTAGGGCCTCATTTAAATGCAGGTGATTTCTCCCCCTCCTCTCCCCAATTCCACCCCCCCCCCCTGATAGTTAATACACATTTCTACATATTTATTCGGTTACTTTAGTTGGTAAACTGAAACTTTTGGAGGTGTTTGGCTACCTTTACCTATTTTGTGTCACCTCTGAAAATAAACTTTCTTAACCACTGGTCCACAGTGTATTGTTGTGCAAGTCATTCCAAGCCTCGCTATTATGAAAAGGATTAATTTCTAAAGAAACTAAAAAAAAAATGTCCTTTTGCTTTAAGGATGACTATATTTATGTAAGGTGGCCAATTACATTGTGGTGGAGGTTAATACATATACGGTATTTACAAATGCTTGTAATAGACACCCAAGGATATCCTCAAATTAGAAAGTAGGCCAGGATCAAATAAATGGGTTTTAAAACAACTTAGAAAAATGAGCAGACTCCTAGGCCAAGTGCTCACTATCCCCTCTTTCTGAGTTGCTTATAAAATATTTGTGAGATAAGTGATGCTCCACCTTTATAAAGCACAAGTAAGTCACAGGGTCATATTTACAAAGAGAATGATTAAAGATATTTCAGGGGGGAGGGGGGTTGTACACAAAGCACACATTGATCAGATTAATTGATATCTGCATTTTTTTTTTTAAACATAAATTAGATGTTTCTATTCTAATTAACACAATGCACATTTAGTTGGTTATTTTGTTCAAGTCATTGCTCAAATTTGATTCTCAAGTGGGGTGGACAAAAATATAAAAAGAAACTTAGGAGCCAGTCCAAATGTTTAAGAACCAGAGCTTAGAGGGAAAAAAAATAGGGATAGGAAACTGACTTTCATGGCACCCCTGCTGCCCTCCATCTCAGGCTCTATCAGTGCGTTACAG
Source organism: Ascaphus truei (assembly GCF_040206685.1). NCBI lineage: Eukaryota > Metazoa > Chordata > Amphibia > Anura > Ascaphidae > Ascaphus > Ascaphus truei. The sequence goes on along the minus strand of NC_134485.1, from coordinate 210,430,645 downwards.
ATACTCTCACTATCTGAGACCCACAAACAGGAAAACTTCTACCCTCCTCCCACTGCCATAAGTGACTGCACTGGGAGCAGGCATAGTCATGGAACGCCCCTGGGTGCCTCGCTCCCTTCTGGCTGGACTTGGCGGCACAATGCTGACAAAATTGTCGGCCATCGCTATTGCAGATACTCGATAGGGATTCACTTAGCTCTGTTAGGTCACTTATGGTATTGTTAACCTAAGCTAATGTCACTTTAATAGTAAAGCGGTATTCACTAAGGACAATATAGTTACATAGTAGTTACATAGTAGATGAGGTTGAAAAAAGACTTCCGTCCATCAAGTTCAACCTATGCTAAATTTAGACAACAGATATTTTATCATATAGCTATACTTATTGATCCAGAGGAAGGCAAACAAAACCCCAGAGTCACATCATCCAATGATATCTCATAAGGGGAAAAATAAATTCCTTCCTGACTACAAGAATTGGCATTCGGATTAATCCCTGAATCAACATCCTTCCCATGTATACTTATTTGGTATATCCCTGTATACTTTTCCTATCTAAAAAGATGTCCAACCTTTTTTTGAACAAATCTATTGTATCTGCCATCACAGTCTCCATGGGTAATGAATTCCACATTTTAACTGACCTTAATGTAAAGAACCCTTTCCTTTGTTGCTGGTGGAATCTCCTTTCCTCCAACCTTAAGGGATGGCCCCGAGTCCTTTGTACTGCCCTTGGGATGAGTAGTTCTTTTGAAAGCTCCTTGTATTGTCTCTGAATATATTTGTATATAGTTATCATATCCCCTCTTAGCCGCCTCTTTTCTAATGTAAATAAATCTAATTTAGCTAGTCTCTCCTCATAAGTTAGATTGTCCATCCCCTTTATTAATTTGGTGGCTCTTCTCTGCACTCTCTCTAGTTCCATAATGTCTTTTCTTAGGATTGGTGCCCAAAATTGTACTCCATATTCAAGGTGTGGTCTAACTAATGCTTTGTAGAGGGGCATAATTATGTTTACTTCCCTTCCATCCATTGCCCGTTTGATGCAAGATAAGATCTTGTTTGCCTTTGCAGCTACTGCATGACTTTGGGCACTATTGCTAAGCCTGCTGTCTACAAGCACTCCTAAACCCTTCTCCATCTATCCATTTATCCCCATTTCATTTGTAATTCGCCTTTTTATTCTTGCATCCCAAATGCATAACATTACATTTATCTGTATTAACCTCATCTGCCATTTACCTGCCCATGTTTCCAGTCTCTCCAAGTCCTTCTGAAGAGAAATTACATCCTGCTCTGATTCGATTACCTTACACAATTTAGTATCATCATCAAAGAAGGAGACTTTGCTCTCGATGCCAACCTCAAGGTCATTAATAAACAAGTTAAAAAGCAGGGGTCCCAGTACCGATCTTTAGCCCAACCTGAAAAAGTTCAATTTATGACAACCCTCTGTTGTCTGTCCTTTAACCAGTTTTCAATACAGGTGCATATATTATTACTAAGTCCAATTTTCTTTATTTTGTACACCAACCTCGTGTGTGAAACCGTATCAAAAGCCTTTGCAAAATCTAAGTAGACCACATCAACTGCATTACCCTGGTCTAAATTCCTACTTACCTTCTCAAAGAAACAAATAAGGTTAGTTTGGCATGATCTATCTTTCATAAATCCATGCTGACTATTACTAATCATTTTGTTTCCCATTAGGTATTCCTGAATATTATCCCGTATTAAACCTTCAAGTAGTTTCCCTACTATTGAAGTCAGGCTTACAGGTCTGTAATTCCCCAGTTGTGACCCAGCTCCCTTTTTAAATATAGGCACCACATCTGCTTTACGCCAATCTTGTGGTACTGAGCCTGTGGAAATGGAGTCCTTGAATATTAGATATAATGGTTTGGCTATTACTGAGCTTAACTCCTTGAGAACTCTTGGATGTATGCCATCTGTCCAGGTGCCTTATTTACTTTAATTTTTTCAAGTCGCGTAACATTAAACCATGGTTTCTCATGTAAAGAACATAGCGCCAACTGAAACGGACATTGGCGATATGTGAATGAGGCGTTCTTGGTTGTCCTAGGTCACCTTGGCATTACTTCCATCCAGACCCTGAAATAGGGCTTTTGCAGTCCCTGATTCGGAGTCTCGCCACAATTGGGGACATTATTTAATGAACATAGTTATTTCCCAGCATTACTTTCCTCTCCTTTCTCTCTACTCCACCAAAGCCTTATTTCAGGAACTGAAAGGGAGTAACGCCAAGACTTGCATAACGGAATGTTATGTTAGTAACACAAAGTTAACCTATGCTAATTAGCTCACTTACAGATGTTATTTTTGCATATAATTAGCTCGGTTAATACGATGTTAATTTGGGGAACGTAATGTCCGTTCCTGTTATAAGTAAACAGTTCCTGATTTAACAGTTTGAGTGAATTCCCACATTTTAACAGGTTTTCTATCTTTCCTGGTTAACTGTAGCAAGTTCTAGCTAAATTAGAAAGCCATTGATAATATTCTGAAAAGCATATGTTCTATTATGAGCAATGTTGTTGGTTAGTGGAAGTAGACAACCCTTTTCAAAAAATGTTTTATACAGTTTAGACTGAATAACACTGAATTTGCATTTACAAACTAGCAAACAGTTGCACTAGAAATTCCTTAGTGAGCTTGCATAAAAAGATTAATTTTAAATTGTCATGCGTTACAATGCATTTGGAGGAAATACAGCAACCAGGAAATAAACAGTCATTCCAAAAGAACCTCAATGATGAGCACTGTAAGGATAATGCAGTAAAAATTGTAGGGTTACAAACAAAGTTGTCTTCACTAGAAAGCAATATTAAGGAAACCGATTTTTACATTTATATCCAGATGTATGTTAATTTTTCAATTCTCAAATATTTTAAAAATTCCGTTAAAGAAGCAATCCCCCCTACTTTAAAAAAATCAACAACAACAAAATCATTATTATAGCATGTGGGAACCAACGTGTTCTGTGGAGCTGAACCCTGCTATTTTCACACCCGGTTCCTGAGATGCTTACCAGTGAAGTTACTGGGTTTGGAAACAAAAAAAGAACAGCGCAAAAAAACCATTGTGTAGTATAATAAAATAATTATTTATAGTGTAAGGGTGAGTATTGCACGTACATCAACAAAAAGGGTTATTAGCATGACATGTTAGGGACATGTTACCACTCGGCAGGCACAGCAGGATACAAACACCGGTTACTGGACGTCCTCCCTCAGAATGCTGGTATCCGGTTTCGGAGTAAGCAGCTCAGCGTTGGGGAACCTTCCCGCGCCTTCACGGAGCCCTCAGCAGTTATTCTTGAGGGTTGATCGCCACGCTTCTTCCGGGTTGGTCCACGCCGGCGTGTGACGTCATCCGGCAGCGTCTCTCGGCCGGTCGCGTCTTTAGTGCGTCACTGCTTCACGATAGACAGTCGAGCGGCAAAACAAGTCCCGAGCAAGTCCCGCAGTAAAACAAAAGTTCGAGTATAAAACCGCAATGGGGATATGAGTAAAGAGTGAAGGAACGCGCCCTCTCCTACGCGTTTCGTACTTCCGTACTTCGTCAGGGAATGATTCCCTGTCCCCAGAGTTGAAAAGGTTGCCTTTCAGCTCCACAGCACCTTTAATTTCCATCCTCTTAAAAAAAAAATTAAAAAAATGTTAGGGGAGTATTGCTGCTTTAAATCTAAAAATGATTTACTACATTTTTAGATTTCAAATAGTCTTTTCAGCTGCTTTGCTCCAAGCATTATTATTTAAAAACATCTTTTGTGCTGCAGTGGGGATACTAGCAGGTTAGACACCTCTGTTCTGCTACAAGATGGGATTAAGCTATGACTGCAAGATCGCAGGAAATAATGTCAACATAGGGACAACACCAAATTATTGTATGATGGTTATTTTAATAAAAACATTCATATGACCATGAAATAGGTGTGTGTGTGTGTGTGTGTGTATGTATATATATATATATATATATATATATATATATATATATATATACATATATATATACATATATACATGTAGAGGTATCAGTACCGTGTTAGCCGAGCTTCAATAATCAAAAAAAAAATAGATGATACCGTTCTGTGGCTAACGAAATGCTTTTATTTGTGCGAGCTTTCGAGATACACTGATCTCTTCTTCCGGCGATGTTACAATGAATGAAGCAAGCAAAAGCTATACTATAAACAGTGTCTATTGGAATGTTATCTGTGCTGGTCCTTCCCCCGGTGTGGATGTGTTTTATGGCTGGAGGTGTCAAAAGGTTCCTGAAAGCAAGTGATGAAAGAGTGTGTATGTGTATCAGTGTGAATAAAAATTAATGGAGAGCCCACAGTATATACAGTGCTTTACAAAAGGTGTGTGTGGAGTGGGAGTGGATATAAATGGTGTGGGTGGGTGTGGAAATGTGAGAGTTAGTAGCACAACTAAAAGTGTGTGTGGATACTATGTGGTCCCTATTGGTGTATAGGGATGGAAAAACAAGGAGTATAAGTATGTGTGAGAGACAGCTGTGTGTGCATACATATAGCACAGTATGTACAGACATGGCCTATAGCGCTCATGGGAAGAGAGTTCACTTGTGTCAATAATGACTCATAACATTTCAATCTCTTTAGGCCACTGCTAAGTGTCCCGAACAGTTGCATAAATTTGTATTCATGCAACCGTCTCTTTCACACTCAGTGGTCTTCATACTATAGTTACAACAGTTTTTCATGCTGTTTTCATGGGCGTCCGCAGAATTTTTTTCGGGGGGGGGGGCATAATTTTAACGGCCAGTGCCCGGCGTGAAAGTGGGGGTGAGTGCACTGTGGCGAGTGAGCCTGACCAGCATAAGGGGGGTTCTCCCCCCCGAGAAAATTTTGAAAAAAAGAGTGGGCAAATGGTGCATTTTCAAGCAAATTTGAGAAAGCTTGAAGGTTAATAAAGCGATTGTGAAAGTGTAGTTATGACAACAAAAAAAGACCAGCTACTCACGGTTGCAGGATCTGGTGGGTGCCTGGAGAACTTGCCATGTCACTCTGGCGCTTAAGAGCAGAAATTCCAGCCATGCTACTACTTTTTAAGGCTGCTTCTCTGTGCAGGATCCTCCGACATGATGTGTGCCAGGTGGGGCACAAGAAAAAGAAATGGGGATCATTAAATACTCTGCTCATCAACGGGCTGGCGGTATTGAATAAACTGTGGGTTGTAGATGAGTTGCAGGGAGTTGAAAAATCCCTTTAAAGTTCTCCTGCTAGGAGATCCAAGCTTTCCTTGCAAAATGCATAGTTATATTGGTAAGATGAGATTTGTGAACTTCAAATAACTCACCTACAATGCACTATTTATTGAATACAGCCCTGTATGCAGTAATAGAAACTTGAAAAAGGAAAAGTGTATGTGTGTGGCACACAGAGTTGGGTATATATACTTCTAATCAAAAAAAGACCATTCAGTACTGCAAAACCAACTCTTTTTCAAAAAAGCAAGGAAAACAGATTGTTTTCTTTATATAACCCTCATCCAATAGGGTTTCCCCTTGGTGGCATGCTTCATCATTTGGTCCATCCCTTTCCGCTGCGGAACGGGGCGTGCTGTGACCTACGAGCTATGTGGGAGCACTTATTAGTATGACTGTACACACAATATATATATATATATATATACTGTAGTGCCAGATTTCACTTGCCGCAGCACCAGATTGCACCCAAAACACTTGCCACACAGCACCAGTTATAACCCCACAGCACTTGCCTTAGCATTGGATGGCATCCACATCCTTCACCAGATATAATCCCACATCTTCCGCTCCCCCGTTTTTCTGAGTGCTTGCTTTCCCTCGTTTTTCACTGTCTGCTTCTCCTTGTTTTTTCAACAACACACAAGACACAGCGCAGGGTTTTTTCTATCATGTGCTCCCTCTCTCTCCCCATCTTTCTTTTTCCATCCATAGTAGCATCATGGAGGAAACTCCTCCAACAGGAGGCAGGAACGGAGCACAGCCGTGAAGCAAACAAGGGTAACGGTGGTGGTGACTAAAAAACTTTATTGGGCAAAAGTGTACAGCTGATGGATCCTCTGACTCGTTTCAGCCCTCAGGCCTTTGTCAAAGGTCTGTTGGAGGAGTTTCCTGCATTCCTCTGCCGGACAGCACGCCGGGTGGTTGCTGCTTCCGTGGACGACATCACCGCCGGTCATGTGACCGCCCTACGCGACGGTGCAGTTGCGGGAGGGTTGGTGGTGCAACCCTGAACGCTTGGAGGATTGAGATACGGCATCATTTTCTACAGAACCGTGAGTCATACCGGATGCAACACGATTGGTGCTCAGAGCTGGGCCAGTTGCTGGGAGAGACCACACATACATATTCATGCTATTTGGCCGTTACTTACCTCATGTAATTGATTATATGCACGCAGCAGCTACTATGCTGTTTCAGATGCACCTGATGGGTTAACCTTGCTTACCCGACTATACATAGTAGCATCATGCTCCTTTGTCTCTCTTTTGCTGTATCTATTTTACTTTTACTCTCTCTCACTGCTCTCTCACTCTCACCCTGCCCCTGTCATGCTTTTTCCATAATATTTCTCCATTCTCTCAGAATCTTTCTCACACTCTATTCAGCTCAGCTTAATAAATAGCCACCATGGTGCATGTGGTGGCACTGGCACCCAGCGAAACGTCGTGTTGTCTTTGTACCCTAATTTTCAAATTGTTGCCAATTCCAAATGCTTCCTCCTGCCCCCTGAGGCAGCAAAACTACTGTGGTCTGTGGATTATTGGATTCAGATTTCAGAGCTAATTGCAGTCTACTCTACAGAGTGCCGGGGCCGCCGTGGCCTATTGCGCAGAGAGAGTGCTGCTGCCTGCGTCTTCACTCTTCAGCATACTCTCTGAACTGTGAGCCTGCGCAAATTGACAACGAGTCAGTGGAGGCGGGAGCATGATGGGCGGGAGGCCACATGATGAGTGTGGAGGTCAGAGTCAGACCATGACTGTTCCGACTAAGGGACTGGTCCATCAAGGGATGGCGGCGGCTCTCTCATTGGTAGCGCTCAGCTACCAATGATGAGTGGACTTGTTGGCACCGGCGCCGCCGCAGCGCAATGGCGGGCCTGGCCGCGGCAGAGATTGGTCCAGACTTGGGAGTGAGGCGGCTCTCATTGGTAGGTAGTGCTACCAATGAGAGCCGCCTCACTCCCGAGTGCTACCAATGACAGTGCGCTGCGCTTCCTCCTGCGTAGAAGCGTAGGCTAGCCTACCACTATCTGCCTGCTGCGGTGCCCGGGGGACCCACCCACCTCTGTCCCGGTCCTCCCGGAGTCTGTTTTTGGCGTTTATAGCGCCGTTAACGTACTGTACAGCACCATAAACGCCAAAAACAGTCCGGGACTGTGAGTGATCTGGGGGCCCCCCTTGCCCCCTCCTACTTACCACAAGTAGCCAGACCTAAAGATAAATCTTTTTTTAGAGTAGGTCCACAAGCCAGGACCAGATCCATACACACACAACTGTTCCCAAGAGAAAGAAGCAAAGAAGGGTGAGTATACCTGATGAAGGACCCTGGGAGGCTAGAAAAATTGTAACAAATCAACTACTTGTTGATCCAATACCACCTACTCCCCCTTCCTCCTTTGTTACTATTGAGAAATCAAAGAATAAAATAATAATATTGGTTCAATAAAAGCAGATTTAATGATCAGTTACAAGTGGCCAACAGGGATAGTCAACATTAGACTATGGTTTGGCAATTTCTGGACAGATCTTATGTACATGAATATGGGCGTTTACATTGCCACATCAGCAATAATACATTGGTGACGCAGAGAATAGAGAAAAATACAGATAATGCAAGCAAAAAAAAAATCATGTTTTCCTAATTTCAACACCCAATTTCTAAGAGAATTTAAACTTTTGGTTAGCCATTTTCTGATAAGAAACCTATCTTCATACTGGAGTAAAAAAAAAAATGCTGTAATGGCGGTTCGCAGACGTCCGTAGGGGTATGATCAAAAATCAAACGCAATCAATAAAAAAAGTTGATTTTAATGTGCACTAGACATGTACAAGTATGCACAAAGTAACTCTGACGCGTTTCGTCATGCGACTAGGACTTTGTCAAAGAGTACATGTCTAGTGCACATTAACTATATATAAGGAAAACCCATAATACAGAACACAACACACATGAAATTAGTAATAATAATAATACATTAATTGAAATTACTTAATAACTAAATCTACGCCTCCGTGAGTAGATGAATGTCTAGTACACTTGTACATGTCTAGTGCACATTAAAATCAACTTTTTTTTTATTGATTGCGTTTGATTTTTGATCATACACCTACGGACGGCAGTGAACCGCCATTACAGCATTTATTTCCCTTGGATTTCGGGCTGGAGCACGCCGACACTGCACACTGGAACAAGTCTCCGGATTATAGCATTTGAATGGCAGCATTGACGTGTCAAGTCTAAGTACTGACGCTTCAGGGGCTTGCTGTATGTGCTTAGGATGCCAGTATTGGTAGTGGCGGAGCCTAGTGTTTGATTGCCGGGGGGTGCTTTACTTTCTAGGCGCACGGTTCAACTATATCTCCTTACCACATTCTAGCCCCCGTCCTGATGCTAAGTCCATATTGCACACAGTAAGCTTTCTAATACGCTTATGGATACTTGGACTTGATCAGTGGCAGGACTTATATACTTATACATTTATTGTTACTTTGCAGTACCTTTCAGCATAATTTGGAGCACCGGTGTTTGGAGTTTGTTCTCCGTTCTACACATTCATACTGCAGTAGCCCTACACCCATGCACATCTCATGCCCCCTCAACAGTGCAATACAAAATACAATAGTCTTGACTCAATTTTCTCTAACTCTCTCAGTGCTCCCACCTAATCACCCCAATATCGACACTACTACCAAGAGAAAGAATCAAAAGGACACCATCATACAACATGTAATAGAGAAAAGGATGACAGCATCTAGAAGAGATACAAGAGCAGGGACAAAGAGAGGTAAAAAGAGAATACATTCAACTCCTATTATAGGATCTAACATAGGAATATTGAATCTCTCCACTCATACTCTCACTTTGGAACAAGAGAGACTTTGGAAAAAAGGCTTAACTGGGGACCTAATCGGTTCGAACTCTTTTGAGATTTAAACAAATACATTTGTAAGCTCACTTTACCAAGTTTCTTTCTGAATAGAGAAAATAATAAGATCCTAATCTATGACATCGTAGATTCACAAGATTTAATACACATCAGAAATCTAACCTCCTTCTTGAAGAAGCAGAAGTTCCATCTCAACTTTGTATGAACGTTATAGATTCATCTCTTTCTCTATCCCCATTGGTATCAGATATAGGTGTCATTTAGACACCCTTCAGGCCAACGTCTACCTTTTCCCCCCACATATTTCAAAGGAGGCTTTATAAAATCGTTCTATTCTCTAGTTTTAAAAGACTTCAATAACCGCTGTTAACAGAAATATTAAAATAAAGTGAAAAAGAAGCTTTCAATAACTACAATTTAATAATCAAACAGGCAGACAGTGGGGGCGGTATCATCATTCAAAAGAGAACAGACTATCTCCGGGAAGCTTATCGCATCTGGGAGATTCACTTTCATATAAAAAAAATCATGAGATCCAGCAAACAAAATCCAAACCTTTACAAAAAAAAAAAAAGCCAATTTGTATTTATCAAACACCCACAAATTCCAATATTCTACCACCTTCCAAAAGCACACAAATCACTTACAAACCCTCCAGGTAGACACATCATTATAGGCATCGACTCCATGACATCAAACTTCTCACAATTGATTATTTGTTTACAAAAATATGACCTTAACCTAAAATCGTACATCAAAAACAGTTTATCTTTTGAATTTAGTTTTCAAGATAAAATGGCAGAGTGCTTACATCTGGGTCACGTTTGATGTCCAATCTCTCTGTACTTGTATTGACCACCAAGAGGGACTAGAAGCAGTCAGATTCTTCCTAGGATCAGACTCCACCTGTGCACCCATAGAGATCATTTTTACTATCCGTTATATTATTTATTTTAACACACAATTATTTTATTTTTGACAAATATTTTTAATTACAGATATGTGGGATGGCCATGCGGATCAGATTCGCTCCTCAGTTATGCCAATCCCTTTATGGAATTTTGGGAGCATACCACTATTTGGAGCAACAATCCACATGGGGTGAATCTTGTCCTCTATGGCTGCTACATAGATGATATCCTCATTATTTGGAAGGGTAGTGAGAGCACCCTCACAGAATTGTACAATTATTTTAACAATTCATTTTGTTTAATTTTTACTTACAAATGTAATATATATTCCATAGACTTTATTTTAGACCTTATTCTATCTGTACATCAGTTAAATAATATAGAAACAGATGTTCATCAAAATTGGTAGCATGCAACAATTATATTGATGCATCTATCAATCACCCCCCAAGATGGGTAAAAAATATTCCATAAAGCCAATTCAGCCGTATTAGTCAAAACTGCTCTTCTAAAACAGCTTTTGAAATTCAAAGTACAATTTTACAGTCTACATTTGTTGAGAAAGGTCACAATATACAAGACGTATAAGACAGGTGATAAAATGAAAACACACAATAGAGCCGAACTATTAGACAAAACTAGAGAGAGAAAAAAAGTCTTTGATTCAAGAAAATAATCCAGTATCATTTTCTGGACGAGGTGGGGATGTCGCTGCACACAACAAAAGGGCAAAAAAATGGTATATTTGGAAAGATGACCGCTACCCTCAAGGTAGTAAGATGGGTGAGATTCCATATGAGGCCATTACAGCACAATTTCCTTGGGGAAAGGACTTCCGGCAAGAAATCGTACTGTATGAGGACACCAGTGAAAGGTTCCAATAGTGAGAACAACGAAAACACCTGAAGACGGGCGTTTCACTGTGGTTATTACAACAGATGCAAGTATATCAGCTTGGGGAGCTCACCTAGACAGCAAAACCGCACAAGGGAAGTGGCCAGCCCAAAACATGGCATGTCACACCAATTATATGGAACTGAAAGCAGTAGAGGAGACCTTAAAGGTGCTTAAAAAGATATATACAAGGTCGACACGTCTTAATAAAATCTGACAGTCGTATGGTAATAAAGTATATACAGGGACAAGGTGGAACGAGAAGCAAAGAATGAATGCAGATAATGGCAGCCAATATAAAATTGATTGAGGTTTATCTGAACAGATTAATAGCAATGTATCTCCCACGACAGGACAACACAACCGCTGATTTCCTGAACAAGTAACAATTGCATCCAGGAGAATGGTCCTTGAACAGGACACATTTTTTGCTAATTCATCGGCTTTAGAGTCAGCCAGAGGGGAATCTAATGGCCTCCATCTGCAACAGGAAAGTACAACTGTCCTGTTCCAGGATATGTAAAGAGGGTTAAGGCTGCACTCCACAAATAAGATAAGACATACAGTTTTCTGGTGCTGCTGGTTCAAGGAAGTACCTGCCAGGCAAAATCCAAAGTACACTCAGGAAAAAAGGGATCCAGCGCTCCACGGATTTCTAAATAAGTAAATTTATTGTGCCACACAACGTTTCGACCAATAGGTCTTTATCAAGTGACTAGGCATACACCAAATGAGGATCTACCCAGTATATATATCCTCTAACATTAACAAAACAAGTGAAAACAGTTATAAAATCACCCCAGCTGCCCCCAATCCGCTTCCCCTGATCAATCCTATCTTCATACATTGCCATAACAGTCCGTGAGAGTCTTCTTCCGTTTTTTGATCTTCTTCCGGTTTTGCGTTCCAGTGACGTCATTATCCTCTTCTGCGCATGCGCCATCAGCGCCGTCCTCCTCTCTTCGTCGGCCAGGTCTGACGTCTGCCATCGCGTTGGATTGGTTCTCCCTTCCTCGTGATGCTGTGGGGGCTGTTTCCTCATCTTATGAGCTGTTAGCCTTCCCTCTCTCTGCGTCGCGGTATGGGAGATACTCCTGCGTCCTCCGTCATCATGGTCATCTTGTTGTCATCCTGGTCTTTTGTTCTCCTTCTGTTAAAGTGGGCTATTCTTCTATGTCTCTCAGTGTGCAATATCAGTCCTTTAGTATGCATAGAAAAAATCATTATATGTGATCAGGGGTGGCATTCTATAGTGTGAACCAGTGTATAAAAGTAGTAAGTGCAAAAAAACAACATTTAATAAAAACTTTTGGAATGCTTGTCAATCTATTCTGTAACTTACTCACATTTAAAGCATTATCACCAACAGTAGCCATGCCACCTAAGAAACATTTTATCTCCTATTAAGAAAACAGTTGAATGATATGTAATCATTTAGCCCTTTTGGATGAACTGTATCTAAAGTGTATGTCCAGTATGACTCACGCTGTAATAAAAGTGTATTAATATCAATCCCTGTTGCTTTTCTTTTTATGTGCTCTATCCCCATTAGGCGAAGGGATGAGACTGGGTGTTTGTGGTCTGTACAGTGGTCAATAAAAACAGTATTTTCTGATTTATTATTGATCCTGCTCTTATGTTCAATGAATCTGGTCTTCAGACTCCTGTTTGTCTTACCCACATAAAAAAGACCACAGGGGCATTTAATAATATATATAACTTGTGTGGTAGTACAGGTGATGCGTTTGTTAATTTTAAATTTTGCACCACTTCTTGGGTGACAAAATACATCGCCTGTCATTAAGCTATTGCATACCCAGCAATTAAAGCACTTATAGCAGCCTGCTTTTGGACCACTAAGAAAGTGTCTACCTACGTAATGTTCTTTTTTGTCTGCTTTGATCAGAATATCCTTAATATTTTCTCCTCTTTGATAGGCAAATCTAGGTGTTTCCTTACATATTTGTCCTAATATCAGATCTGTTTGAAGAATCTTCCAGTGTTTTTGTATAGTTTGTTTAACAAATTTACTTGCAGTCGTGTATTTGCTGACAAAGGTCATTTTTTCTTCACTATCTGCTGGCCTATTCTCCTCTAGTGGTTCCTTTCTTAAAGATTTTTCCACTATGGAAGCTTTATGTCCTCTTTCTGTGAACCTTGTTTTTATTTCTTCTATGGTTCTAGCCAAGTGCAGAGGCCTGTCAACAATGACAGGGCTAAATGATTACATATCATTCAACTGTTTTCCTAATAGGAGATAAAATGTTTCTTAGGTGGCATGGCTGCTGTTGGGGATAATGCCTTAAATGTGAGTAAGTTACAGAATAGATTGACAAGCATTCCAAAAGTTTTTATTAAATGTTGGTTTTTTGCACTTACTACTTTTATACACTGGTTCACACTATAGAATGCCACCCCTGATCATATATAATGATTTTTTCTATGCATACTAAAGGACTGATATTGCACACTGAGAGACATAGAAGAATAGCCCACTTTAACAGAAGGAGAACAAAAGACCAGGATGACAACAAGATGACCATGATGACGAAGGACGCAGGAGTATCTCCCATACCGCGACGCAGAGAGAGGAAAGGCTAACAGCTCATAAGATGAGGAAACAGCCCCCACAGCATCACGAGGAAGGAAGAACCAATCCAACGCGATGGCAGACGTCAGACCTGGCCGACGAAGAAAGGAGGACGGCGCTGGAACACAAGCGCTGATGGCGCATGCGCAGAAGAGGATAATGACGTCACTGGAACGCAAAACCGGAAGAAGATCCAAAAACCGGAAGAAGACTCTCACGGACTGTTATGGCAATGTATGAAGATAGGATTGAACAGGGGAAGCGGATTGGGGGCAGCTGGGGTGATTTTATAACTGTTTTCACCTGTTTTGTTAATGTTAGAGGATATATATACTACTGAGTAGATCCTCATTTGGTGTATGCCTAGTCACTTGATAAAGACCTATTGGTCGAAACGTTGTGTGGCACAATAAATTTACTTATTTAGAAATCCGTGGAGCGCTGGATCCCTTTTTTCCTGACTGTTCCAGGATATACCAGCCTCAAGTCCTCTAGACTGATGCCCTGAGTTTCCTGTGGAACTTAAGCTTGGCATATATCTTCCACCAATTGCGCTCATATCAAGGGTATTGAGGAAAATAGAAAGGGACAAGGCAGAGGTGATAATCATCTTACCTGACTGGCTAAGACGAGCATGGCATGTTCAGGCAGTATGCATGGTGAAAAACATCATGTAAGCTACCACACGTGCACACCCTTCTGGAGCAAGGGCCAATAAAGCACCCAAATTCACAGAGATTGGCACTTGCGGCTTGGTGATTGAGCGGCAGCTGCTAAAGGAAAAAGGGCTTTCGGATAATTCAATTAAAACACTGATCCATGCCAGAAAGGAGTCAACAACCAAGGTATATTACCGGGTCTGGTTAAGATTCCTGCAGTGGGGCAAGGAAAAAGATCAGAACTGCACTAACCCTTCTTCGGCGGCCTCAGCTCCCTCAAGGTCCAAGTAACTATGCTAACACAGAATATGGTGTTACTTGTCGCCATTACATCAGTGAGAAGAGTGGGAGAATTTCAGGAATTTCCTGCAAAGAGACTTTCCTGGTTATACATCAGGATAAAATTGTGTTAAGAATGTTGTATTGAGCGCGCTGTCCCTCCAAACGACTGCCCCCTCAGCTAACCGGTTCCACCCCGCAGCTCTTAATCTCCCGTGATCAGCGGGGCACACTCAGCAAACAAAAAACAAAAATAGGAGCGCATGAAAATGAAACCAAGAAAAGCCGAAATTAATACATATATTTTATATCATAAAAATAGTTCATCATACAAACATACATATAACAGAAATATATAAATAAAACCTGTCTACAATGACACTAATATATTGCAAAAGGAGCCCAAGCCACGTAAGAGAAAGGGGTGTAAACATCCAAATACACAAGCCCTAGTTGTAACAGGAGGGAAGAGGTGCTAGGAACGCTAGATGACACAAAAAAAACAGACCGTAGGCACTTAAATTCTTCCTTGTACTCCTCGTGACAGGGCTGGGCTCAAACAGCAACACAATCTGACCATCGTCACGGGCGTGCGTTGCTGCGTAATGACATCACCAATGCGTTTCGTGTCACATGACACTTCATCAGGGTTTAGTCATACATTCTCAAAGGGGCATATATACCTCCCATGGTTCATACATCAACCAATGAGAAACCTTGTCTGATTTTAGCAAATCAACCCTCCAATCAGAAAGAACTTTTATTTATTTATTTATAAAATATTTTACCAGGAAGTATTACATTGAGAGTTACCTCTCGTTTTCAAGTATGTCCTGGGCACAGAGTAAAACAAAATAATACATGGTTACAAATACAGTTACATAAATGAACAAGGTATACATTATATACAAGACATTGCGGGCACAGTTAAAGAAAATATATATTATGAGCGTATGAAACAGTTACAGACCAGATTAAAATGTGAGACAGCCTTAGATTTGAAAGAACTTAAGCTGGTGGTGGATGTAAGAGTCTCTGGTAGGTTGTTCCAGTTTTGGGGTGCACGGAAGGAGAAGGAGGAACGTCCGGATACTTTGTTGAGTCTTGGGACCATGAATAGTCTTTTGGAGTCTGATCTCAGGTGATAGGTACTGCATGTGGTAGGGGTGAGGAGCTTGTTCAGATAGCTGGGTAGCTTGCCCAGAAAGTATTTGAGGGTGAGACAGGAAAGGTGAACTTTGCGCCTAGACTCTAGTGATGACCAATTTAGTTCTTTGAGCATTTCGCAGTGATGTGTGTTGTAGTTGCATTGGAGAACAAAACGACAAATTGAATTGTAGAGGGTGTCAAGTTTGCTAAGGTGGGTTTGAGGAGCCGAGCCATATACTATGTCTCCATAATCAATAATTGGCATTAGCATCTGCTGTGCAATACGCTTTCTGACCAGGAGACTTAGGGAGGATTTGTTCCTGTAAAGTACCCCTAGTTTGGCATAGGTCTTGGTTGTCAGGGTATCAATGTGCATCCCGAATGTTAAGTGGGAGTCAAACCATAAGCCCAGGTATTTAAAACTAGTGACAGGTGTTAGGGTGGTGTTAGCGTTGGTTCTAATCAGGAGCTCAGTCACTGGAAGCTTTACAAATTTAGTCTTGGTCCCAAATACCATTGTTACAGTCTTGTCAGTGTTTAAAAACAGTTTGTTTTGGGAAATCCAGTTTTCGAGTCTCAAAAAGTCAGACTGAAGTAACTTAACATTACTACACAAATTATAACACAAACAGAATACAGGAAATCAATAAAGAACAGAAAATAAAGAAAATGAAATGGAAAAGGAAAACATAATACAATTTAATAATAACTACTAATTAGCCCAATGCTAACAACATCACAGCTTACTGAAAAAATCAAATTCATCAGGGCTGTGACACACAGAAAGCCCTTTGATTCCACCCTTAGTCCATATTATTTAAAATTATTATAATATAATATAAAAGACAAGAGATAGATGTTAATCATATCAAAGACAAAAGATAATGTTAATTTTATCAATAAACAAGACACCTTATCGCAGCTTGTCAGAATTAACCCTTAAGGGTCAGAGTGAAACTCGCAGGACCCTTATAGGTAGATAGGGATATAGAGAACCCCATATCCTGATTAAAATTGCTATTAAAAGATAACATATGGACATGTAAAGATAGTCATAAGGGGTGAATTGATATATATAAACATAAACACCAATAGACTCATACAATTGCACAGTAAATGCATATAAAATATGAACACTCCAAAATTAATACATCATACATTAGTTCCTAGTATTAATTATAAACCATAGCAGGAGATGTTATAAGCTAAACGTACTTATGAAAACATCACAGCCTACCAATTTCATAATTGGGTTAGAGATAAGCTTGCAGGACCCAATATATCATATATCAGAACCTTATCCATACTAGAGAGTAGCCTCCAGGGAGGAATGTGGAGCACAGCCCAGGGACAAACAGCAGGAACCAGCACACCATAGGTTAAAAAACTCCTTTAATGGTCAACAAGGGGAGACACCATAAAAAAGAACCAACCACCCACTCTGACGCGTTTCGGGCAAAGCCCTTTGTCAAAGAGTATCATACCATAGCAGGAGATGTTATAAGCTAAACGTACTTATGAAAAATCACAGCCTACTAATCTCATAATTGGGTCAGAGCTAAGCTCGCAGGACCCAATATATCATATATCAGAACCTTATCCATACTACTATCAAGTGACTAAGAGACCATCACAACTGACAATATTGACTCCAAAAGTAAATGATCAACCTCACAGGCCCTTTAAGAAATTGATGGACGTATAAAAAATAACCAGACTTTATTTCAGGAAAGGGGCCAATTCTATCTGCTCATTTAACCCTCCAGGTGACTTACTCCCCAAGGTATAGATCCAAAATTGTTCCCTTTGGAGTAGGAAATTGTCCCTATCCCCCCTTCTAGGGTCTCTGGGTATTACCTCGATTCCCCTAAAACGTAGGGTATCAACTTCCCCTTTATGGTATGTCAGAAAATGTTGAGCTAGATTGTGGATTGTTTTGCCCTTTTCTAAATTCTGTCGTGCATTTTTGATCCCATTAATGTGCTCACAAATACGCACTTTAAGTGGTCTGGTAGTTTTCCCAAAGTATGATAATGGACATGAACAATTGATAACATATACAGCAAACGTAGTTAGACAATTTACGAAATGATTCACCACATACTCCTTCTCATTTTTACTGTCATAAATCACCTTATCTTTGCTCATATGTTTGCAAACCACACATCTTCCACATGTGTAGTTGCCAATTGGTTTAACAAGAAAATTGCCACTTATAGATACACTTTTATTATTATTATTAGCCTTTTTAAGAGCACTAGGTGCCAGCCGATTTTTTATATCTTTGGCTTTTCTAAAGGCTAGTTTAGGCCTAGAGGGCAGGGTTTCCTTTAAAATAGGATCCATTTTAAGGATGTCCCAATGTCTATTAAGGATCCCTCTTATTTTATTTTCTTGTTTGCAAAAGCCTGTCACGAATATTGGTGTGTCACTATAAACATTTTTCTTTTTGACCAAGTTTAGATTTTGAAATAAGTAGTTCTTTTCTAGAGAGTCCTCTACTTTTTTTGATAGATTTATTTATGAGTTTCTCATCATATCCCTTTTCCATAAATCTAGTGCCAAGACTTTGAGTTTGTATGTCAAAATCAGTGATTTGTGAGCAATTTCTACGGACACACAGCATCTGCCCATAGGGAATATTATCTAACCAAAAGATAGAATTGTTACTGTTGCAGTCCAAATAGGAATTGACATCTACTGTTTTGAAAAATGTTTTCATAACAATATTATTATCCTGAATGGTCATTTTCAGGTCCAAGAAATAATAATAATAATATCCTTATTCCAATATACTTATTCCAATATACTTATTCCAAAATCAAAACAAATCTAAACAATTGGTCAAAAAGAAAAATGTTTATAGTGACACACCAATATTCGTGACAGGCTTTTGCAAACAAGAAAATAAAATAAGAGGGATCCTTAATAGACATTGGGACATCCTTAAAATGGATCCTATTTTAAAGGAAACCCTGCCCTCTATGCCTAAACTAGCCTCTAGAAAAGCCACAAATATCAAAAATCGGCTGGCACACAGTGCTCTTAAAAAGGCTACTAATGATAACAAAAGTGTACCTACAAGTGGCAATTTTCTTGTTAAACCAATTGGCAACTACACATGTGGCAGATGTGTGGTTTGCAAACATATGAGCAAAGATAAGGTGATTTATGACAGTAAAAATGAGAAGGAGTATGTGGTGAATCATTTCGTAAATTGTCTAACTACGTTTGCTGTATATGTTATCAATTGTTCATGTCCATTATCATACGTTGGGAAAACTACCAGACCACTTAAAGTGCGTATTTGGGAGCACATTAAAGGGATCAAAAATGCACGACAGAATTTAGAAAAGGGCAAAACAATCCACAATCTAGCTCAACATTTCCTGACATACCATAAAGGGGAAGTTGATACCCTACATTTTAGGGGAATCGAGGTAATACCCAGAGACCCTAGGAGGGGGGGATAGGGACAATTTCCTACTCCAAAGGGAACAATTTTGGATCTATACCTTGGGGAGTAAGTCACTTGGAGGGTTAAATGAGCAGATAGAATTGGCCCCCTTTCCTGAAATAAAGTCTGGATATTTTTTATACGTCCATTAATTTATTAAAGGGCCTGTGAGGTTGATCATTTACTTTTGGTGTCAATACTGTCAGTTGTGATGGTCTCTTAGTCACTTGATAGTAGTATGGATAAGGTTCTGATATATGATATATTGGGTCCTGCGAGCTTAGCTCTGACTCAGTTATGAAATTAGTAGGCTGTGATGTTTTCATAAGTACGTTTAGCTTATAACATCTCCTGCTATGGTTTATAATTAATACTAGGAACTAATGTATGATGTATTAATTTTGGA
Source organism: Ascaphus truei (assembly GCF_040206685.1). NCBI lineage: Eukaryota > Metazoa > Chordata > Amphibia > Anura > Ascaphidae > Ascaphus > Ascaphus truei. The sequence goes on along the minus strand of NC_134485.1, from coordinate 210,411,161 downwards.
GTGTTCATATTTTATATGTATTTACTGTGCAATTGTATGAGTCTATTGGTGTTTATGTTTATATATATCAATTCACCCCTTATGACTATCTTTACATGTCCATATGTTATCTTTTAATAGCAATTTTAATCAGGATATGGGGTTCTCTATATCCCTATCTACCTATAAGGGTCCTGCGAGTTTCACCCTGACCCGTAAGGGTTAATTCTGACAAGCTGCGATAAGGTGTTTTGTTTATTGATAAAATTAACATTATCTTTTGTCTTTGATATGATTAACATCTATCTCTTGTCTTTTATATTATATTATAATAATTTTAAATAGTATGGTCTAAGGGTGGAATCAAAGGGCTTTCTGTGTGTCACAGCCCTGATTAATTTGATTTTTTTCAGTAAGCTGTGATGTTAGCATTGGGCTAATTAGTAGTTATTATTCAATTGTATTATGTTTTCATTTTCCATTTAATTTTCTTTATTTTATTTATTGATTTCCTGTATTCTGTTTGTGTTATAATTTGTGTAGTAATGTTAAGTTCTTTTTGATTGGAGGGTTGATTTGCTAAAATCAGACAAGGTTTCTCATTGGTTGATGTATGAACCATGGGAGGTATATATATATGCCCCTTTGAGAATGTATGACTAAACCCTGATGAAGTGTCATGTGACACGAAACGCATTGGTGACGTCATTACGCAGCGACGCACGCCCGTGACGATGGTCAGATTGTGTTGCTGTTTGAGCCCAGCCCTGTCACGAGGAGTACAAGGAAGAATTTAAGTGCCTAAGGTCTGTTTTTTTGTGTCATCTAGCGTTCCTAGCACCTCTTCCCTCCTGTAACAACTAGGGCTGGTGTACTTGGATGTTTAAACCCCTTTCTCTTACGTGGCTTGGGCTCCTTTTGCAATATATTAGTGTCATTGTAGACAGGTTTTATTTATATATTTCTGTTATATGTATGTTTGTATGATGAACTATTTTTTATGATATAAAATATATGCATTAATTTTGTCTTTTCTTGGTTTCATTTTCATGCGCTCCTACTTTTGTTTTTTGTTAAAATTGTGTTAAGACCTGACACCCATTTCCTACCTAAGGTAGTATCTATGTTTCATCTAAATCAAGAGATTGTCTTGCCATGTTTTGTTTCTCAACCAAAAAATCCAAAGGAAGAACAGCTACACAAACTAGACGTAATAAGATGTGTGAAGCATTATCTAAAATGGGTACAGGACTTGAGGAAGTCAGATAGACTATTCGTCCTTGCACAAGTTACCAGTACCAGAAAAGGACAGGCATCATCAAAGGCTTCTATTTCCCATTGGATCCCCACCTGTATCTGTGTAAGGTTCTGGGAGTCACGCCGTCCTCGGCGTGCTCTTCACTTACCCGTGGTGCCGCCGGGCTCTCCCGCGTCTCGTAGCGATCCTCCCTCCAGGAAGCCGATCGCCATATTGCCTAGGCGCGCGCGCGCACGTCAGCGCTCCCCTTCTAGTGTCAGGCCTGGGCGTGTACTCAGTCACGCGCCCGCAAGTACGGCCACACGGGGGCGCGCCCACATGGAGGAGCACCAGCCTCTTAAAGGCATATCTCCTCTTTACAATGCCTCAATCAAATGTGCTCGTTCGTCTAGTCCCTCCTCCAGGGGTTTCTCTGGACCTATCCCTGCCTCAGCCTGGCCCATTCACACCCCCCCACCTTGCTACTCTGCCATTGGACCCTCGTGCCTATATATACCCTACAGCTTCATTAACTCGTCGGCTGAGCATAGAACCAGTTGTTCTCATCACTCTCTGCCTCCCTAGTCCTGTCTTGTCCTGTCTTGTTTTGCAGTCTTCCTCGTGTACTGAACCAGCTTCCTCTACGACTACCCGCACCTCTGGCATCCCGAACTCGGAAAATGGCAAAACGACTCTCCACACCTCTGGCATCCCGAACCCGGCAAACGGTAAACGATTACGTCCTTCTCTCTAACCCCGGACTTGGCAAACAGCACCCTCTACCATCCGTACCTCTCCTGCCCCGACCTGGACTCACAGACCACTCTACTCTCAAGACGTGCCCTCGTGGCTGTGGGTGGCGTTATATCCTATCCCACCTCAGCACCGCGGTCCCGTCTCGTTTGTGGTGAGCACGTCCTGACATTATGCTCAGCCCTACAAACATGGACCCCGCTGAGGTGGAGCGTACTTTAAATGCCCATACAAATCTCTTCACCAGGCTAGAGACTTATCTGGAACAAGCTGATAGGCGAATGGATACGTTACAGCAAAGCCTTCATTCCCTTACCGTTCAAGTCCGAGCTCTCAGTCGGGAACCTTCACCCGTGGCTTCCACAGCCTCCACAACTGCCTTTCCAGCACCTCTGTTTGCTTTGGAACCTCATATTCCTGCTCCCAAACACTATGCTGGGGATCCCCAAGGATGTAGGGGCTTACTTAACCAATGCCTCATCCAATTTCGACTCTCGCCCTCTCGTTTTGTCTCTTCTGTCTCCAGGGTCGGCTATATCGTGGCTCTTCTCATCAACGAGGCGCTGGCATGGGCTTCTCCCATCTGGGAACAACAAGGTCCCCTCACACAGGACATCGATCTCTTCGTCCAGGAGTTCCGAAGAGTCTTTGACACCCCTGCACGGCAATTAACGGCAGCATCTTCTCTTCATCACATAACCCAGGGAGATCGACCCGTCACCCGGTATGCTGTGGAGTTCCGCACACTTGCTGCTGAGACAGGATGGAATAATGAAGCACTATCTTCAGCGTTTTGGCAAGGTCTGTCTGAATCCCTAAAGGATGAGCTCGCAGCACGGGAACGTCCCACTGACCTAGAGGATTTGATCGGTCTGTGCGTTCGAGTGGACCAGCGTCTGCAGGAGCGGAGGACTGAACGTTCTCGTTACCGTCAATGTGTTTCAAGGCATCTTGCTCCATCGTTCGTGGCTCCTACACCCCCTTCCGGGGACGCCCCGGAACCAATGCAGTTGGGAGGTAACAAGCTGTCTGCTGCCGAGAAACAATGTCGGCGCAATGCCAGTCTGCATGTACTGTGGCAATTCCGGTCACATAGTACCCCAGTGTCCCCACAAGCCGGGAAACGCCAACTCCCAATGAAATCCCGGAGAGTTTCGTTGGGAATACTGACACTTTCTCCCATCATCAAAGACGTCCTTCCCACCAGGATAATGTTGCGAGTAACACTGTCTGGAGAGGGGTTTCACACTCAAGCACGGGCGTTCATTGACTCCGGTTCCGCATGCAATTTCATCGATGAGACTTTTGCTAGACGGAACAATATTACATTTATCAGTAAGAAGACGCCAGTAGGTCTGGAGGCCATTGACGGTCGACCTCTACAGCCGGCATTCATCACGCTACAGACGGTGCCTCTCCTACTGCAGTTCGTCGACGTTCATACGGAGATCATTACCCTCGATGTTATCCCTGTTGAGCTGATTTTGGGTCTTCCTTGGCTTCAACTCCATAATCCTCGCATCGACTGGACGGATCAGGAACCCATCCAGTGGGGTGCTCCTTGTGCCAAGACATGTACCAGGATTTTCCAGAAGATTGGTGGGTTGTCTACCCTGCGAGAGAAGGTCGACTCCCTACCTTCTGTGTATTGGGAATTCCGTGATGTGTTCGATAAAGCACGTTCCGTGGTTCTACCGCCGCACCGTCCTTTCGACTGTCCTATTGACCTACTACCCGGGGCACCTCATCCCAGAGGACGATCCTATCCTCTCTCTCTCCCAGAGACTAAAGCCATGAACACTTAGATTGCAGAGAATTTAGAGAGGGGTTTCATCCGAAAGTCTTCCTCTCCAGTCGGAGCAGGCTTCTTTTTCGTCAAATAGAAGGACGGTTCTATTCGTCCATGCATAGACTACCGGGGTTTGAATAACATCACACGCAAGAACCGCTACCCACTGCCCTTGATACCGGAACTCTTTGACCGTCTTCAGGGAGCAACTATCTTTTCTAAATTGGATTTAAGAGGTGCCTACAATTTAGTAAGGATACGTGAGGGGGACGAGTGGAAGACTGCTTTTAACACCCCTGATGGCCACTATGAATACCTGGTCATGCCGTTCGGTCTGTGCAACGCACCAGCAGTTTTTCAGGATTTCGTCAATGAAATTTTTCGGGACATTCTTAACAAATTTCTTATCGTCTACATAGATGACATCCTAATCTTTTCTAAATCCCCTCAAGAACACATCAAACACGTTCAACAGGTGCTGTTACGCCTCCGGGAGAACCATCTCTTTGCAAAATTGGAGAAATGTCAGTTCCATCTCAAGTCTGTGGCATTTTTGGGATACGTTATCTCTGACTCCGGATTCAATATGGATCCAGAAAAACTTAAGGCTATTTTGGACTGGCCCCGCCCAACCACCCTCAAAGCCGTGCAACGCTTTCTAGGTTTTGCAAACTATTATCGACGCTTCATTCGCAATTTTTCTTCTACGGTATCTCCCATAATGCTCTCACGAAGAAGGGTGCAGATCCTTCATCATCGTCTGAGACCGCCATACGGGCATTAAACTTCTGAAAAAGGCTTTTGTGTCTGCCCCTATCCTCACCCACCCAGATCCTAAACTTCCATTTACCTTGGAGGTAGATGCCTCTGACATCGGGGCTGGGGCTGTCTTATCCCAAAGGATCTCTCCCTTAACCAGACTACACCCATGCGCCTTCTTCTCGAATAAATTCTCGTCCGCAGAACGGAATTACGATGTCGGGAACCAGGAGCTTTTGGCGATCAAATTGGCACTAGAAGAGTGGAGACACTTCTTAGAAGGTACTGAGACACCCATAACCATTCTTACAGACCATAAGAACCTTCTCTACTTAGAAGGGGCACGTCGTTTGAGCTCTCGACAAGCCCGCTGGGCACTATTTTTTTCACGATTCAATTTTCTCATCTCCTTTATTCCTGGCTCCAAAAATCTAAAGGCGGACGCTCTGTCTCGACAGTTCCTTGCAGAGGACAAGTCTGAAGAACAGCTAGAGACGATTATTCCCTCTAGATGTATTCTGTCCGCCAACTCCTTTGATATTATGGACAAGATTCAATCCGAGCAATCACAGGCTCCGATGGGGCTCAAGGTTCCGGAGGGAAGACTCTACACGGCACCCCAACACCGCAAAAGGGTTCTCGAGTGGTGCCATTCCTCTAAATCGGCAGGACATCCAGGGATACGGAAAACCAACGACCTTGTTCAACGTACCTTCTGGTGGCCAGAGAGGGCTAAAGATGTGGAGGAGTTTGTTAAAGCGTGTGGCACTTGCGCTCGCAACAAAGTACCCCGGGTCAGACCAGCAGGCCTTCTTCTTCCCTTACCCATTCCAGACCGTCCCTGGAACCATATTTCTATGGACTTCATTATAGAGCTCCCAGACTCCAAAGGGAAGAATACGATTCTTGTGGTAATTGATCGTTTTTCCAAACAGACTCACCTTGTCCCTTTGAGGGGTCTTCCAAATTCCTCCAGGCTTGCGGATGTTTTCATCCAGGAGATTTTTCGTCTTCACGGAGTGCCTTCAACCATCGTCTCGGATCGTGGTTCCCAATTTGTGTCAAGATTTTGGCGAGCCTTTTCCCGAAAATTGGGTATTTCACTTCAATTCTCCTCGGGATACCACCCACAGACCAATGGGCAGACGGAGAGGGCCAACCAAAACCTGGAACAATACCTTCGGTGTTTTATAACCGATACACAGGATGATTGGGTGGATCTGCTCCCTTGGGCTGAGTTTGCTCTTAACTCCCTTCGCAATGACTCCACTCAAGAATCTCCCTTCTTCATAAATTGTGGCTTTCATCCTTCCCGTTTACCCTTCTCCCCTCTATCCTCAGGAGTACCAGCGGTTGACAAGCGCATCTCCCGGCTGAAAGACTTATGGACGAGGATTCAGGAGAACTTAAAAGTGGCCACAGGGAGACAGAAACTCCAGGCAGACCGCCTTCGACGCCCGGTCCCGGAATTCGTCCCAGGAGACAGGGTTTGGCTTTCTTCCAGGAATATCCGACTAAAGGTTCCTACCATGAAGATAGCACCCAAGTTCCTCGGTCCCTTTCCTGTGGTCAGGAGGATTAATCCTGTGGTTTATCGCCTGCGCCTTCCACCCTCGATGAAGATTCCTTCAGTCTTTCATGTATCTTTGCTTAAACCAGCATTCCAGAGTCCTCGCTTTTCTAAGACCACGTCTCCTCCACTTCCTCTTCTGATCCAAGGTCAACAGGAGTATGAGGTTCAGTCTATCCTGGATTCTAGGATTTCCAGAGGAGGAGTACAATACCTGGTCCAATGGAGGGGGTTCGGACCAGAGGAACGTTCCTGGATTCCCCACCGGGATCTCCACGCGCCTCGACTCGTCCAGGCTTTCCATCGTAAGAATCCCTCCAAGCCATGTCATGGATGCACCTCTGGCATCCCGAACCCGGCAAACGGTAAACGATTACGTCCTTCTCTCTAACCCCGGACTTGGCAAACAGCACCCTCTACCATCCGTACCTCTCCTGCCCTGACCTGGACTCCCAGACCACTCTACTCTCAAGACGTGCCCTCGTGGCTGTGGGTGGCGTTATATCCTATCCCACCTCAGCACCACGGTCCCGTCTCGTTTTTGGTGAGCACGTCCTGACAATCTGAGACGCATACAGACACACATGGAGACAAGTTCCTGATGGGTTAAAAGCTCACTCAACCAGAGCAATGACTACATCACTGTCTCTTAGAGCACAAGTATCCCCCTCGGAGTTGTGTAAAGCAGCAGTGTGGTCATCTCTCCACACATTTATAAAGCATTATACACTTGACATCCATTCCTCGGCTGACGCAAGCTTTAATAAGTGGTGATACAATAAAATTGGCACAAAAATGATCTCTTATCTCTTGAGTATCACTTTATTTTTCCAGTCCTCAATATGACAGCTTGGTTCCACCACCATAAACAATGAACGACCATGTGAACCAAGCAATTCGACACATAAGGATCTTCACTGAGTGATTTGTGGGCATGCAACAGCAGCGTGCAGCACGAACCTGCCACAGAAATATACAATAAGAGCGTTGTGTGAGATGTGAAACAGATTTATGCTGTATATTGTTTTCAGCAGTTTAATGTTTTGAATAGTTTTTTTTTATATTATTGCACTTTTTACATGCTATGGACAATGTTCTGTTTTATTAGAAAGTAAGTACCCAGATACTTGATTGGCGGGATAAACTTGGATTCCTATGGGAGATTAAGTTGACCAAATTAGCTGCTCTACAAATGTATTTGTACATATTAATTTATATGTAATATATGGGTATAAGGATCCCCCAACATGGCCACCGAGGCAGGACATCTGCCTCTACCAACATGGTCACTGAGGAAGGAAGTCAGCCTCATCCTTGATCTATTGCCTGCACCTGCCTGCTCCCTTTATAAGGCTGCATTCCCCTCTCTTCCTTGCCTGTGCAAGGTTCTGTTTCCCTGGACTCCTGCCTGCTTTATCCTGCCTGCCTTGATCCTCCCTGTTGCCGACCCCAGCCTTGCGACCGTGACCAAGCTTCTTTCTCCAGCCCTGACCTCGGAACTCAGACCCTTGCCTGTTTTGTATTCCTGTTGCTGACCCCGGACTGTAACCCCAACCTCGCTGTCTTCCACCTGCCCTGGATAGAAGAGAAGTTTCGGCGCAACTTCTCTTCTATCCAGATACTCCAGACGGCGGCACGCTGGAGCAGACGAGGTGAGCGGGTCCCAGACCGGAGATGCAGTTGAGGTAAGATTCAACATCCCCCTGCACCGGTCAACTCTGTGGCCACGCTGAGCTCCCTCGTACACTGCCCCAGTGTCTGAGACACCTAAGGTGACTTGCCCAAATACACAGAGATGCAGGACAGACCTTTGGCTATTCTGCCTGCCCTGACCTCCGCTTGCCTCCTTGACTTTGCACCTCTGCTGACAGCCCTGACCCCTTCTTCCATTACCGACTATGGATACTCTTACAGGACTCTGTCCCTGGGTTGTGGTCGGTTTATTTGCATCCCTACCTCAGCCCTGCGGGTCCGCCTCCTAATTTGAGACGAGCACCGTCACAGAATGTTATTACTTTCCAACATCAATGAGTCACCATGCTTGAATAAAAGTAATATGTCGGTGCTATAAATTAATTCTTCATGGGAGTTGTCTTCCACAAAGATGACAGCTCTCGTTACCATGGAAATGAAGGTTCAACTCCTAGACCTTACTAAATTAGGAAAAATAACTCGTTGCTGCTATTCTCCATGTAGAGTGCTCATTGTTCATGATGACCCAGTGCAGTGATGCATCATGGGTATGAACTCTGAGAGCAAAGAATAGTTGGAACATCAGTTGCCCTCTCTTTTTTTCTTATATGTACCAAGTCACTTTTGAGAGATCTCTACATGGTCATAAACATTATTATAATGAGGCACTGTTTTAAGATTCTTTTGAGTGTCCTATACTACATTTATTGCCAGCATTGCTGTGCTGAAATCATTGAGAAATTGGGATAGTTTGGCCTTTAAAGTACAACAAGACATCCTTACTGTCTAAAATGTGACTCTTTTCCCTCAACGCAAGAATTGTATTTTACTCAATGGGGGATGTGTATCTAAGTATCCCAGCTGCAAAACTCGAGTCAATAAAATGCACCAAAGAATGCTGTGGCTTCTTATGCAACTTTTTTCTGTTGCATTTTATTTCCCCAGTTTTGTAGCTGAGCTAGGGCTATGCCTACCAGTGTATCTCCTTTTTGATTGGAACACTCTACTGGCCGATAAGACAGCAAACAAAAATAACTCTATTGGGATATCTCCACTGTAACACTTTTCTCACTTTTTTTTATTACTCAAATTGACATGCAATGACATTACATTTTATGTATCAGGAAATCATATACAATACCAAATTAACTTAATACCAAGAAAAATAAAAACACATCTGAGGAGAGAGGGAAAAAAAAGGGGGGGGGGCGCATCTGTCCTCCGCTGCCTCTCGTTCTCCATGGCACAAACCGGCGATTTCCAGGTCCACCTTCCTAGGCCATCAGTTGGGTCACACCTACCACAAAGTACAAGAATATATTATATCCTTGTGACCTGCAATCTCAGTACTTACCCGGACACACCTGAAATAATCACCCACCACACAGGTCCGCATTAGGATTACTGTGTTAACTCAGTACCAGTGGTTTATTAAAACCATCTGGCACACACTATCTATTTTGATCCAGAGCCAATATGGCCTTCTTTATTTAGGATCAATTCACCTCCAGTACGTCGTTTGACCATTATTTTATATATGCTGTTTAATAAAGATTATGTTTTTAATTCATTCACTAATCCCCAGAGTGTGAACCTGAGTGCTACATTGGGTTCCTTCTCTCCTATATCTACTACAGTTTACACCCAAAGCACCGTTCATATCATCATCTCACTAAGGCCGCAGCAGGGGTTCCCCTACTACCTCCCTTATGTATTTCTTCCACTGCATTTAGAGAAGAGAGGAAACAATTGCTGCAGTACACAGCATGGGATGCGTGACATACAGTAAATGCAGTGCGAAGGGGGTTAAAATTTGAGAAGCACTTAATGTGCTATGTATGAGCTGCTGTGACGTGGTTGTAGGCTTCAAATATTTGGGCCAAAGTATTGAATTAAATTAATCATTTAGGAAGAAAGAAACTAGATAAATTACATATTAATGTACTAAATTATTTGTCAAATTGGGGGCCTATTGGCTCTTGTTGTATGACAAGAAAAAGAGCAATCTAATGGTAATGTTATGGCCATGGAATATAGGGAGTAGAAAGAATGAGGTATATAAAGAATGCGTCCTTGGTACAGTATGTTTAAGGAGGCAGAAAGGTGGTAGAGAACATATGAAAGGAATGGGACTAGCGAGGTATGTTAGCGGTGAAATATAACATATTTGAAATGACAGTTGCAATTGGGAAAAACAAGTACATACAAGGTCTTGTCTGGATTTCCTGAAACCTGATATAAGTGTGTGATCCTGTGTGTATTGAATTCAGAATTACTTGGAACTTGTGCTGACTAATTTTCCATTCATTATGTGCTATGATGCCTGTAAAGAATGATGCTGAGATTCAGTGCTGTATATCTGTCGTGAATGGATTTATTAACTAAGGTGACAAACTTATCTTCAAGATAGAGAAGGACCTATCTTCAAGTATCTCGGGAAGCAGGGGGAAAGTAACCCAATTTAGCTCTGAAGAACTTGTGCTTCAAATCTATAACTCTATATAAAAAGAAAGGAAGAAAGAAAGTAAGCAAGATTGCTTGCTATAATTTGCAAAAGGTCTGATTGTTTATCTGTGATAATCTCAACCTTCTGCTGTTAATGCTGTTGATCACAAAGCAGAAGGATGGATACATCACAGAATCACAAAGCTTATTACTGTTTATCACTAGCTAGATAAATATATATTAACTCAACGTCAAAAGGTTACCAAAGTTAATCCATTGAGGACAATATATGTACTTATATTTTAGTGTGTGAACCGCTGAGCTACAGTATATTCATTCCTATACTCGGGATGTGGATTCTTTACAGGCTCTGATACCCTTTAATAAACTAACAAATACTATGTCTAGAGATAATGCACAATGCATAATGCTTTTCACTATGGACACCTGCACTAATAATGTTAATGTGTTCTCTAAAAGACTATTAAGAAAGATTAATTTTGATAAAACACTAGATGTGGAAGTTTCTAATGATGATAATGTGGATAATATGATCACTAATGAGTTTACCAAACTAGAGAAATTAATGATAAGAGATACAAAAAAGTGGTTAGACGTTGTTTTTTTACAACAATATAAAGAATGTGATATTATTCCTAGAGGACTGAGAGTGCTTAAGAAGCCATCCTTTGATTTAGAGGATGAGGCTTTCTTAGCAAGTTGGAATGAACTACTTAATAAGTGTTCTCATGGGTTGATTGACCTAGTAATAAAACAACAAAAGGTACATCTTAAACTACTAGATGAAGAGATAAATGAAATAAAAGAGAAATTAACCCCCTTTGAAAACACTAAAGAATTCAAAGAAAAAGACACTGCACTACAAAGAAAATTAGAGACCCTAGAAAGAGATACTGATAACAAGAAAACTCAGAAATTACATAGAGATGAGGAAGACTACAGAAAGGGGGAACAAAGAAGTTGGAATAAAAATAGAACTTTTAAAAAATATTACAAAAATGACTATAGAAAGGACAAACGTGGGGAGAGACACATCAATTATGAGAATGAGAAATCACATACAGAGAGGGAAGGGGAAGAGAGATTTGAACATCAGATAAGAGATAGAACAACTAGGGATAACCAATACTCACCGAGAAAAGAAGAATATAGAGGTAGGGATAGAGCGAACTACACTCCTATCAATCAATCAAAAAAAGACAAAAGAGATGAAGACAGGACAAGAAAGCAGCAAAATAGAACCAACTCCTTAGATTCCAAAGAGAGAAAGGAAAATAAAGATAAGAAAGACCTTACAAAACAAAATAGCACAGATTCCTCTTTTTTAGGGGCAGAGGGCCCTTCCAATTTGTGGGATCCAAGTCACAAGCAATCACAGACAGAGAAAGGATCAATGGGCAGCTCAAAAAGAGGAAGACTCTCAGAGGAAAGAGGGGTAGACGAAAGCACACGAGACAACTAAAGGAGCGCAAAATAAATGTTGAAAATGTCTTTAATCTCAGTAACATATCTCTATCAGACACACAAAATAGTGTTCTATCAAAAGGACTATCCTTCGCACCAATGAAGACACATAGTAGTTTCAATCTATATATAGATGCTAATCGCTTTCTTAGGAAACTCACTGTGAAACGATATTTTTTGGGGAGACACATAGAGCACAACAGCACAAAAGAAGTGCCTCCAGTGGTAGAAGAGGAGAGAAAATTTATCCATACGGGATTAAAACCTAAATCCACATTTTATCCCCATTTTGCCACTGGCAACCATTTGGATGTCTTTTTTCAGATGGTCACTAAGGACTTTGAAACTCTGAATTCAGATCTAAAGGATAAAGGGAATAAGAGATCAGAAAATTTGACTAAAGATGAGAAAGAGGCCCTTAAAGAACTCATGGAGAACCATGAACTGGTCATCAAACAGGCAGATAAAGGGGGGGGGGGATAGTACTTATGGATCGGGTCAAATACGAAATAGAGGCACTTAGATTATTGGGAGACACTAACACCTACACCTTATTGTCCTCTAACCCTATTAATTCTTATACAGAAGAACTTAAGACCTTGTTGGATAAAGGAAAGGAGACCGGCATACTTGATGAAAAAGAATACAATTTTTTGTATCAAAATAAAGCTAGGATGCCGGTCTTCTATTTCCTTCCTAAGATCCATAAGAGTGTAGTCAATCCCCCAGGAAGACCAATAGTCTCGGGGATTGACTCACTAACTGCCAACCTCTCGTTATATATAGACACCATTTTGCAACCGTATGTGGTTAAACAAAGGGCATATCTAAAAGATACTGTTGATATACTTAATCTATTGAGTGGGGTGAAATGGGAAGAACACTTTATATTAGCCACGTGTGATATTGCCTCTCTCTATACAGTCATCAAACACACACAGGGATGTGAAGCAGTCAGGCGTGTGTTACTAACAGATGATAGCCTACCAGAATCACAAATTGATTTTATTATTGAAAGTATAAAATTCATATTGGAGCACAATTATTTTTGGTATGCACAAAATTTTTATTTGCAGAAATGTGGGACGGCGATGGGGACGAGATTCGCTCCAAGCTACGCCAATTTATTCGTGTCAGATTGGGAGAAAGATAACATCTGGGTAGAGGGTGAGCTTGGGGCGGATCTTGTCCTCTATCGCCGCTACATAGATGATATTATTTTCATTTGGAGGGGTGGTGAAGACACTTTAATTAAATTTATTGAAAGTATGAATGTCAACACATATAATTTACAATTCACGAGTGAATGGAGCCACACACAAATTAACTTTTTAGATTTGAACATATACATTGAAGACGGAATAATAAAAACAAAGACATACTTCAAAGAGATAGACAAGAACAACTTTATTAGAAGAGACAGCTGCCATTTGCCCAGATGGATGGATAACGTACCATCAAGCCAGTTCACTAGAATTAGAAGAAACTGTACGGATATAGAACAATATCAGACACAATCTGTAAAAATCAAAGAGAGATTTCTGGAAAAACATTATACTGAGGATAAAATTGAATCAGCCAGGAAAAAGGTAGAGGGAGTTCAGAGAGGCGACTTATTGGTGCCTAAACAAAAGGACACAATCAGGAACAACAAATTTGATTTTGCATTTCTAACAGGATACAGTAGGGATGCTGGAAAAGTGAGAAGTATAATTTCCAAACATTGGGATATTCTCAAAAACGACCCTATTCTCGGCCCTAGTATTTCTGAAAGACCGAATGTAATCTTTACCAAAGCATGCAATCTCAAAAATAAATTAGCCCCTAGTGCACTCAGGGAGGCTAAATCAAAGGATAACAGGTGGCTTAATAAAAAAAGTTTTTTTTGGCTGTACCAACTGTAAGGCATGTCGGTTTAAATCACATGAACAAACAAAGTTCAACTCTAGTGTCACGGGTGAAATTTTTGATATTAATACTTCTATGACTTGCAGGACGGATCATGTAATCTACATGATTGAATGTTCCTGCAAGTTACAATACATAGGCAAAACAATAAGACCTATAAGAACAAGAATCATTGAACACCTTAGTGGAATTAAGAGGAAACTAACTAACCACAGCATTCCTAATCACTTCACAGAATTCCATGGTGGTGAACCGACATGCCTAAAATATAAAGCCATCGAACATGTCCTACCCCATTGGAGGGGAGGAGATAGGGGTTTGGAACTATTGAAACGTGAAACCTTTTGGATCCATCGACTTAAAACACTAGCCCCTAGAGGTTTAAATGCTGAGATTGATCTCACACCTTTTTTGAAATAATCTCCCTTGGATATTGTATAGCATCATTGTTTAGCCTTGCCTCTGTTTTCCCTCGTTCTTTTACCTGTTTCTCATTTCAGATCAGCATCCTATAATGGCAACAAGTCTCTAAAGTGTAAACATAATATTATGTCCTATGATGTTGCTATGTCTATTGTTCCATATGTTCATCTTGCTATATATGTTCTTATATTCACTGTGAATGAAATGTCATTTAAATACCCGACACTCATCTTCATTAGTAATTTAAATACAGAATGACATTTCATAATACCCATTAAGGGTTAAGTTGTGATATATTTGTAATATCTGTCGTAATGTATAAATATACTGTGTCCATAGTAACATCATCCCACGCTATTAAGTCTCTAATGACAACAAGTCTTGTAATTTCCAATCATGTTAAACTTCAACTCCCGGTGCAATCATTATTGATTTATTGAATGTTTTAGCTTAATTAGCATTCCCAAAGGGTATTTAAATAGCCACTAGCATGCTATTCATTATACTCCTGACGAAGCCGAGAACAGTTCCTGGTAGCTGGGCGAAACGCGTTGAGTAAACCAGCAGACCTATTTTGGTCTTGGAGGCGACCCGTAGCTGAACCAACCCTGCAGCCGTGACGTCAGAGGACCAGACGAGCGCACAGAGGGAGGCTCCGATCGTGGATACAGTGCCGTGGCATCCAGCCTGATGACCCAGGGAGGCGGTGAGCTGCTCGGGACATCTCCTATTCACAATTTGTGACAAATGCTTTTATTCTATTAGCACATTGTAAGTGCGCATTTTTTACCCATTCATTTTTTATAAAGTTTACATATTGATCGCACTATGTAGTTTTCTCTCTCTTTACACATGCGGTATATGCTGACGGAGTATCGATAGGGGGTCCGGTGCCTAATTACCTTCAAGGGTGGCAACCCTATTTGCCAACTGCTTTTAGTCCTGTGAGTAGAACAGCTATATGAGCCAAGACACTGCCACATTTATCCACTGATTGCATTACGTCTGCACTTATATTTGTGTATCTTGTTTTGTTTTCTCAACCCACTATATGCTCCCCCTGGATGTTCTGAGATACTTCTAAACTTTGGAACCCGTGAAACAGGTCCCACCAGTGAGGTTTGAGCTGGGGGTTTTTGGTCATCACATTTATTTAATTTCATCATTTTTATTACTAATATTATTTATTCACTTTCTATTAAGCTGTTCGCGCCTTTTTTCACTTGTTCACACAATTAGAGATAATGCACAAGCATCCTAGCTCACACAAGTCTCTTACAATTCTGGGAATGAGTGGGAGCAAGCTCTTATCTCAAGGAGCAGCTCGAGCAGGCATGCATATATTTGTATAATTATTATGCACAAGTGCTGCATAGATACATTAATCATCATAAAACAATATGCTTTCACATTGCATGTTCTTATCTTCATGTTACTACATCCGCCTCTCTGATTTGTTCCTTTTAAAAAAATCCGGACTATTAAAAGACATAAAAAACACTCGCTGCACAACAGTGTGTCAAATTTTAATCTCCAAAAATAATAACAGCAAAGACAATTAACGATATGTTGACTTGGAGAGAGATTTAGGGGCGACAATCAACTGGGAAGACTGGTTGGACATCTGGGAAGCAATATCCTATTTGTATGACATCCAAAGAGAATGCTTAGAAACTGATGTACCAAATGGTATTCACTTCTGTCAGTCTCCAAAGGATGCTCATGGTAACAACGTTTTTTTAAATATATATTTAAATTTCCATGTAATATCTGTAATTATTTTGTGCAGTAATTGTTTTTTCCTGTTATAACTCAGAATGTATTGACTTGTCAAATATCAAGGCTGAAAGAGAGGGAGGGGTACAAAAAGAAGGCTTTGGTTAGACGGGATGGGATGAACATATTACAGTTAATATAACAGTAGCAAATCCAGGAAAATCACTGCAAAGTGAGAGTAAACCACACAGGTAGTTGGTCAATTTACTGCAAGAAATCGGACATCCAGCACCATAGCAATAATGACAAGAGGTGAGGAATTCTATGCCTCTAATCTGGTTCTGCATTAATACGGTGTCAATCTGATGGTCCCTCATCTACAATACTGCAGTAGAGCCCTTCTAAAGTATAATTGGTCATATTTACTGAGAAGTGCTGTTCCAGAAGAAACCTTAAGTTGAATTTGCCAAATAGGGCCAGTCTGGCAGGTGTCTTATGGAGTAGCATGGCTTAGTAAATATGGTCCTAAACATTTTGGACCTGCACCCCCTACCCACCTAAAATGTTTTTATTTTGCCGGCCAATGAAATGAGTGTTGTATGGTCAGACACAGGTCACACACAGGTCAAACGCAGGTCACAACCCCACACGTGTTCCAGTGTCACAACTCAGTGAATGAACAGTTTTTTTGCATCAGCATTATCTTCTCTTGATTATTTCTATAGATATACATATTTCAAAACTTTTAATTTCATTTTTTATATAAATATAAATTGTATTTGATATATAGCAGATATTTTTTTTTATTTTTTTTATACAAAATACCCATTTTTATAAAAAAAAAAATATTTTTAATATTTACTGTATACTTAAAAATTACAATGGATAATTCTGCAGTGGAGAAGTTAATATCTGAGGTGTATCAGCGCGATGTATTGTGGAATCAGCACAGTCGGGCGTATCATGATTGATATATTCATGACAAAAAGGGGGGTGAAATAGGGGAGATTTTGTTGATCACAAGTAAGTATATTGATCATTTATTGATTGCAGAATTTTTGAGTTTAGATTCTTGAGTTCTTGTAAAATATTAAATTGTATAAGCTTTTGTCATATTAAATATTTATGTAAATATACATTTCATATGGCTAGCACTTTTTTGCATAGTGTGTCATGCTGTATGGTACAATGACTGTGCAAGAAGTTAAACTAATTATATAGTACTGTCTTTTGGTTAAATGATTTATATATAGGTTAAGACAAATGTACCGGTATATACAGTATTTAAAAGGTCATATTGCTTTGATCATGACAAAGCCGACAGTTAGTAAAAACACTGCTTAACTGTTTAATGGCATCATACTTCATTTATAACAATGAATGCAGGGGAAAAAAGTGTATTCATGCAAATAGTATTAACCATGACAGGTATAAACATTTATTTTTATTAGATGACTTTGCAAAGTCCATGTGGAAGAATTAGCGTGACTCTTCTCGACGAGAGTTGAAGAAAACCAGGCCTGGGCACTCAAGGGAGGCTGGCTCCAGCTCTGCTGATCGTTCCTCAACATGGCCCTTTTTCATCAGCATGCTGTTCCTGAAGGAACAGATGACACCGGCAGTGACGGATTCTAATCTGGATCGCCCATCAACCTCATCAGCTCCCCAAATTAATACTCCATCTGTTTATACTCCCGCTACCCATAATCCCTCTACTCCCTCCCAAGGCCTTGATGAAGTTTCAGAAGGCACGAGATTCAAGTGGTTGTGTTGAGGGCAGTAGAGGAGGAGTCATTGTGTATTCTGGATTTCACTCTGTTCATCTGTTTTTTTTGTACATTGGTTATAAAATGTATTATATGTATCTTTTGTTACTATTAATAAGTTTACTGTTTGTATTGTAATTTGCACGTTAATAAATGATGTTTTTTCACTATACGTCTATGTTCAATGTTCTTACAAATCAACAGGTGTGAAGTATATAATATATGTAACTAGCTGAGAGACCCGGCGTTGCCCGGGATGTAAATGCGTAATAGGTAGTATTATTTATAAATCGTGGAACAATAGGTGAGTATTTGTTGTAAAGGTTTGGGGGGGGGGAGAAAGGGGAGCAGGGGGGGGGGAGAAAGGGGCAGGGGGGGGAGAAAGGGGAGCGGGGGGGGGGGGAGAAAGGGGAGCGGGGGGGGAGAGAAAGGGGAGCGGGGGGGAGAGAAAGGAGCGGGGTGGGGGGGGAGAAAGGGCGGGGGGGGGAGAAAGGGGCGGGGGGGGAGAAAGAAAGGGGAGCGGGGGGGGGGAGAAAGGGGAGCGGGGGGGGAGAGAAAGGGGAGCGGGGGGGGGGGAGAAAGGGGAGCGGGGGGGGAGAGAAAGGGGAGCGGGGGGGAGAGAAAGGGGAGCGGGGGGGGAGAGAAAGGGGAGCGGGGGGGAGAGAAAGGGGAGCGGGTGGGGGAGAAAGGGGAGCGGGGGGGGGAGAAAAGGGAGCGGGGAGAGGGGGGGGGGAGAAAGGGGAGCGGGGGGGAGAAAGGGGAGCGGGGGATGGGGGAAAGGGGACGGGGGAAAAGGGGAGCGGGGGACGGGGGAAAGGGGAGCGGGGGACGGAGAGTGGGCATATGTATTGTCATAATTTATGTATGGGCATTTCCCCCCCCTCCTCCGTGCGTCCGTCCCCTTGCTGGTTCGGCTGGTGGCCCCCCCCCGTTCCCTGTGACTCCCCCCCCCCATTCCCCGTGACTCGCGCTCCCCCCCCCCGGCGCCCGCTTGGTCCCCCGATGTGCCGTCCTGCTGAGTGAGGCGTGCAGGCGGCGGCAGGAAGCGGCCTGTGTGGGCCTGAGGCTGAGGCGGGACGCGCAGTGGGCCTGAGGCTGAGGCGGGACGCGCAGTGGGCCTGAGGCTGAGGCGGGACGCGCAGTGAGGCTGAGGCGGGACGCGCAGTGACTTACCTGAGCGGGTGGTAGCGCCGGGGAGGTAAGGGAGCGGCTGGGGTAGGAGGGCCGCGCTTCCCCTCCGGAGCCAGTGCAGGGCGGCGCACGTGATGGGGGGGGGGGGGGCGGACAGAGGGGGTGTGTGTGTGTGTATAGAGCTGCTGTGTTGTGTGTGTGTGTATAGTACTGCTGTGTTGTGTGTGTGTGTGTGTGTGTGTGTGTATAGAGCTGCTGTGTTGTGTGTGTGTGTGTATAGAACTGCTGTGTTGTGTGTGTGTGTGTGTGTATAGAGCTGCTGTGTTGTGTGTGTGTGTGTATAGAGCTGCTGTGTTGTGTGTGTGTGTGTGTGTGTGTGTGTGTGGCCCGTCACTCCGCCTCAGGCCAATGAGAGGTGTACGGGGGCGGGCGGCCCAAGGGACCAATGAGATTTCCCCTAGGGACACCGGACATCCAGGCAGGCAGGCATACAGTGCTTTCACTAATATAGTATAAGAGATTAAGAAAAAAATAAAATAGCATTGTAATACCCAAATTATAAAACACGACAAACTAAGAGAAAATAGAAAGCGTTTATTAAATGTTAACAATGTACACATAATCAAAAATATACGTTGAGTTCCAAACACTCACATATGCCCCATATAGATAACTGTCAAGGTACAAGTAGTATTCATTTGAACACAATTTTATTTAGACACAACAGTCTATTTTAAACTACAATTACTAAGGGTTGTGCGATTATTCATTGTACATAAATCCAAAACCATGGTACTAATGTAATTATTATAAAACATACTTATAAACTCTAAAAGTTAACTTTACAATCATATTTGTATAGTGTCTCTAACACAGCTTTTGTATAATAGCATATAACTTAATACAAATAAAAATGCTAAAAGCATTCACTCCCACATAATTGCAATTGTTTGAGTATGAGTCAAATCAGGCTCAATAAAAAAATTAAAAATAAAATCCCAGGCTAAAAAGGTTATATTGAAGCTATTAACCTGAGATTCATATCTGCCTAGGATATCCCTTGAATCACACGGGGATACCTCAAATAGTGTACACAATAACAACAGTCTTTGACCATCATGGAGTCTGAACAAGAATTGACCCCACAATTTGTTTTTAGTTGCTGCAATGCATGAAACCGCACACAGAGAGCAGAGGCTGTGTTTGATAAAACTAAGGATCTTTATTGTGAAGATACTACAGACCTTAAGATGCATTTTTTCACGTCTCGAGAAATACTTGCTGCAAGATCTGAGGGCATGGTGGGATATTACCACTCTCGAGAATTATGTCAAGGCCAAACGTATACCGTGAGGGCTTTGCTTTACTAAAACTCCATTGTTTGGCTTTGATAATAATTAATTTGAAAATAAATGGTGCCTCATTTTGAACGATGGCTCCTTCAAATTGATTGACTTGATTATTCAATATAAACAAAAAGAAAAGAGTGATATCAACAAACAATCAAAGGATTTACAAGAAAAATGAATGGTATATACACATATCGATAATTTCAAGAAACTTGATGCCAAATTGGCGACAAAAATTAACAACCAGGAAAAGAACATCATGTTGATGAAACAGAGTACATTTGAGAGAGACAAAACAGACTATGATCATAATCAGGTTTATTTATGGCACAAACCAACATTTAACAACCGACAAGGAAATAATAAATCTAAGAGACCGAACACCGCAAAAAATCACCCTCGAGAGTAGACTGATTCAGATGTCTTCGAATATGAATCTACATCTCATGTTGTATCTTTCTCTGAGAGTGATTTCTATCCCTTCTCAGGTGATGAAGGGAGACCATCCAGAACCATCCCAAGCTGCAGCTGTACAGAAAGTCGGGCATCAAAAAACGACATTGAACGAGGTGAAGTAATAGGAAGACATCGGGGTTTCCTACCAGCAAATGGCAAGCAAATCTGAGGATTGAGGACAGTAATGACACACTTTGACATCTGCTGAACTTTCTGTTCTACACTTTGGACTTTCATCTGCACCCAGTACTCAATTTAATCTGTTTTCAACTATAATAGATGTATTTAAATTAGTATGTAAGTTAACGTTGAAATTATGTTTTGCATCTGGAGTCAAACCATGTGTTGTAAATGATAACACATCTGAGAACATGCCCTTGTGGCTTACAGTACGTAGGCAGAACAGGGAGAACGTTCCAAAGACGTGTGTATGAGCATATTTACAATATCAGGAGGGGCTTGGTGACACATAGTGTCTCACATCACTTTCTCTTGTGCCATGACAAAAACCCTAAGGGTCTTATTTGTCAGGCCATTGAGCAGGTTGATGTTAATCCTAGAGGGGGGAGCAGACTCCAGCAAGCCAGTATGCGTGAAGCTTACTGAATATATGAACTTAAAACTCTCTCCCCAAAAGGAATGAATATTGATTTTGAACTTTAAGCCTTTCTGTAATTTTTAGCATTTTTTAAAGTTCTGCCTCTTAATATTTATTTATTTATTTTTTAATGCTTTTTAATGTTTTTATGTATTGATGTTATTATGTTCTATTTATCAAGTGTTTTATGTTTGTTTATCATGTTTTGTTTAGCATAGGCCCATCCTATGTGCTGCCTTGAGTCAGTCCAACATGGGGTTAATATAATGCAATTATCAAATTAACCAATAGGAACTCAGGACTGACGGTATATATACCATAGAGTCCAAAAGGCCAGCACATTCCTTGAAGAAGTACGCTTATGCGTACGAAACGCGTCGGGAAGTTTCGAGTGTTTTTAGAGCTTGTCTTGGCTGTGAAGAAGTCTGCAGTTCCCTGTGGAGCAATTTGCAGTCTTTTTAGTGCAACAACGGATTCGTGGTGGCACCGCGGTGAGCCTGCGGAGGAAGAGTAGAGGAGGAACGTCTGTGGTGGGACATCAGTGGACGTGACGTCACATCCGCCCGGAAATCCTGTCATTTGAGTGACCCATCTTCTACCCCTATCACGTGAGGACGCCAACCAGAGTGCTCCGGTCGCCATCTTGGGAGCCCAGCTGCATGTATCCAGTTCATTGCCTGTATATATCCAGCATCTTGTGAGTAGGGTTGTAATTTTACCCCTCCGGATGCGTTATATGTAATCTCCACACCTAATAAATTTGCTTTTCATTAATATTAGGCCGTGCTAGTGTTTATCGTTTGTATGTCCTGTATGTCTTGTGTTGTCAGTTTGTCCCTATAACCTTAGTGTTTGATATACTGCACCATTATTTGTTTCTTTTTCTCTTTTTTCCACATATACTCCGTTGATGTGAGAATCCTTGACTACCATCCTTTATAGGACTCCATTTGGACTATACACCAATTCGGTTTGATTTCAATAATTATTTGTGGCGCCGGTTTATCCTTTGTTTGTTATGCACATCTGAGAACATGACTTTGCCCATTTTTGACATTAATGATCATACATCTGTTCCTCTTGACTTCAATGATTATTGCCATCGGCAGCATCTGATAGATCTATTTGAAGACAATAACACTATAGATGAAAACAAGGTAGATTTTCTTGGAAGACAAGACTCTGGTTTAAGAAAAAAAAACACATTTAACCCGCTCTTTATGAGAGGACAGATTATTGATACCTTTCAGCAATTTATTGAACGTGATCTTTCATTACTTGCAAAGGGCATTAGGGTCTCTGGGGTGGATATGCCATATGTTAAGAGAGATAACTTAACGGCTGAACAGCGTACAGCTATTAGATCACTATCAGAAAATGAACAGATCTGTGTCAAAAATGCAGACAGAGGGGGTGCAGTTAGATAGAAAGGGATGACTATATATTGGATAGGGATAGGGTTAGATAGGGATGACTATATATTGGAAGTCCTTCGTCAACTAAATGATCCTTTGGCCGATAGCGTCCTTGCACAGGACCCCACTTCTATTTTCCAACAGGAGTATTAGAACTCCTAGATGAGAGCTCTATTCTACAGGTGCTGACATCCACGGAACGAGAATTTCTCTACATTCCAGAACCCATCACACCCATCTTTCATCACCTCCCGAAAATTCCCAAATCACTCACAGCATCCCCAGGTAGACCCATTGTTTCCAGTATTGGTTCCCTGGGTGAGCACCTTTCTCACTATATCGATCACTATCTCCAACCACTAGTAGCTACATTACCTTCATACACATTAGACACCAAACACATTTTATCCTTAAAGAAGGTTTCACTTGGGAGACATCATACATTTGGGTCAACATGGATGTCACCTCCTTATACATGATTGCACATTCACACGAACTCACCGCTATTAGACACTTTCTAAATTCCACATCCACTCTATCACCTTTATGACATTTGGCGCCGACATTTTTCTTTTTCTCCCACTCTATCACCTGCCCATATCACCTTTTTATTAGATAGTATACACTTTGCACTTACACATAATTATTTTTTATTTAATAACCAGTATTATCTCCAATCACGTGTGATAGCAATGGGCACATGTTCTGCCCCATTTTACACCAACCTATTCATGGGTTGGTGGGAGATGTCCCACATGTTTGGAGATAAGACTCTGTACCGTAGCAATTGATGATCTGTTAATTATCTGGAATGGTTCCATAGAATTCCAACTGGAATTTTTCAGTTACCTAGAAGACAATTAATTGAATTTGAAGTTCACTCATTGCTATCACAAGCATCACATACAATTTCTTGATTTGCACCTATATATTGACACTCAAAAATTAGTGCAATCGGACATTTACAGGAAAAACAACTCTCGCAACTATCTGCTGCATGCTAAGAGTTGCCATACCTGTCCTCTTTTTGGGGGCATCCGACGGGGACAGTTCCTGTGGTTACGCAGGAACTGTTCCTCGCTGGAGGATTTTGACATTAAATCTACTTATTTGACCAAACGGTTCCTTGTCAGGGGCTATGACCGAAGGGATCTTAGAGGCTTATGATTCAGCATTGAACACCAACAGGGATGACGTTATATATCTATGAACAGGACTGGATCAGGATAAAATCCAAGGAAATCTAGGTGTGTAGAAGATAATCCAAGAGGGTCAGATCTAGACCCACCCTACTTCATCACTAATTATAGCAAACAAGCTAATGCCATTATGGCTAACATAAAGAAACATTGGTGGGTGCTAACTGTAGACACCTTGATTCAAAACATTACAAGTTCAAGTCCAAAGATAGTGTTTAGGAAAGCATCTACACTAGGCAACATGATATAACTAGTATGTTATTCCAGCAAGATCTAAGAATCTTAATAACTTCTTTCCTAATCTGATAGGTTCATTCAACTGTGGACATTGCAAAATTGTCCACATATTATAAAGACCAAAACATTTCAGAATCGAAAGAAAAATAAGTTCTTCAAAATTCATATATTTATTTCTTGTAATACCAACTTTGTGGTGTGGGTGTCTGTGGACGGACGTTCACAGAGGTACACAATTAGGAGGCTTTATAACTAGAAATTATAATAGGCTTTATTGTGCCTGTTCCTTTTCATCAGGAAAATTATCCAAACACAGGGGGGGGAACAAAGCTTCCATTCACTTGGGAGTAATTCTAGTGAAAACACTATGCAACCAATTCACATCTCCCTAGTCAAGCATTTCTCCCCAGCCCCAAACATAGCATGAAAATAAGCAGATACAGTATAAGCAGTCTCTTAATAATGAAAGTCTTATCTGTTTATCAGCTGTAGAGTAAGCTTCTCTGCTCTCCTGGAACCGCACTGAGCGTGCACAGAAAATCAGCATCCAGGTTTAGAAGTCTTATTTGGGCCTTGTGTCTTGAAAGCAGCTCTGCTAACTTTGGCAGAGCTCAAAACAAGTGTGTCTCCAAGTTCAGCTCAGGTGTCAGCTAAAGAGTTCTCACTTCCTGTTTGAACAGACAGGCTTTTGTAAGCCATCTCAATCAGGCAGGTGGTGTTTAGTAATTAACTACCAGAAGTTAACCACCACACTGCTAGATTAAAGGCACATTACTGAACAGGGATAAGTCCCCTGTTACATACCTCCCCTGTTTGTGGGAAGCTCGGGCTTACCACGGCCAAAGCCCACCCTTCCACTCTCATTAGAGATCTTTCTGTGACTTGAATGAGAGTGGATGGAGGAAGAGAACCTTCTGTCCCGCTGGGATTGGAGCCCTTTCTCCAGTTTATTTTTGTCTCCTCCCGAAGGTGCTTGAGATCAGCACTCCTCAGTCGCTCGAGGAGGACTTTTTCCACGTAAAGTCTTCTTGAGATTTCTGTTGCGTCGGGCACTCCTCTTTTTGTAGACAAAGTGTATGGCAACAGTTGTAGAGCAGTTAGGACTAGCCCTTGGAGTTTTCTGCTCTTGAAGCGGTCTTTCTGCAGCTTCTCCACACCCGGAGTCACCAGTTCAGCTTCTTCAGCTAAGGATTCTGCACTCCTATTTCTGTTTGTTGCCTGTTGGGCAGCTGTAGGTTTGGCTAGTGCTTTCTTTGGTGGCTCAAACTTCGTATTTTTGTTTTGAAGTTGCGTGGCGTCCCCAACTCTCACTGTACCCTTGTCCTCACGGGCATTAGTTACTGTGGGATACTGGTGCTTGGGCAGTGCCAATACCTTTTTCCGTATTGGAGGAATCTGTATCAGAGTCTCCTTCATATTCTGGAGCTCTGTAATTTTTGTCGTCAAGGTTGCCGCTGCGTCTGTTTTCTCCTTGGTGTACTGACTCAAGGGAATGGAACAGTCTCTCTGTCTCTCCAGCTCTTGCTCCAGTTTCCGAGCCTTCTCACGCTCCCTCTCATACAGAGTCACCTGGTATCAAAGCTCTGCCTCCAATGATGCTCTGAAGACCTGCAGCGTGGCCTTTAGCTCCTCATACTGCTCCGTGGGGACGTACTGGGTATTCAGACGTTCCTGCAGCGCTTGTACCTCTTTAGCAGCCTGCAGCTTTTCTTCCTGCAGCGTTTGCTGCTTCTCCTCAGCATACTGGAGGTGTGTACGCAGACCTTGCAGTTGGTTCTGCAGTCGGTGCTCTGCTTCAAACATTTCCTCTTTCAAAAGTTTATTTATTTCTTTAAGAGCCTGCAGCTCTTCATTCTTTCCCTTGACGTATTCTGTCAACTCAGAATTTTCTTTTTTTAATCTAAAATTTTCTCTTTTTTCAGTCTCTGTACTATTCAGGGCTTCCTTGCAGTCCACCTTCCATTTTTGCACATCTGCTTGGAGGCGGGCTGTCTCCTGGCGTGAGACTTCCATCTCCAGGTTTAAGTTCTGAAGCTCCTTCTGAGAGACTTTGAGATCTAAGTTAAGATGTAGGATAGTTTTCCTTGAAATGTCCAGCTCCTCAGTGAGACTGTGTAGTTCCTTTCTGGAAACTTCCAGGTCTGTGCGGCAACTGTTGGTCTCATGATGTGAGGCATCCAGTGCTCTGTGGAGTGTCTGAACCTCTTTCTGAGCTACGTCCACTTCTATCCTGCCACTGTTGACCTCCTGTCGTGAGGCATTCAACGCTGCGCATAGAGTGTGAACCTCTTGCTGGAAGACTGTCATCTGCTTCAGTGCCTCCTCATACTTCCGCTTTAGCGTAGCCACCATTTTGTCAGACTGGCTCTGCTTTACATCCATGGCGGAAATAGTAGCCTTTGCAGTATCTAGCTCAGTCTTGAGATCCTCCAATTCAGTCTTGGCCGCAGAGTAAATTGCGAGCACAGTCTTCTGTAGCTCAGCATTATTATTTTTTTCCCTTTCCAATTCTTCACAGAGCAGATCACAGTCATGCCTGGCAATTTTCAGGGCGTCTTCAGGGCTGGTCAAGGGATCGTCACTCACTGGTTCCGGCTCCACTTCCCTGGGATGACTGGTTGAGGGTTCCTCACTGTTGGCACTGGACAGACACTTCTTTGGGGTACATGACTTCTGCCTTGGGCCCTCTGGATATTCAGTTATACGTGGGACGAATTTTCCATTTTCTCTAGCCTGCAGGGCATCTCGGTCCCCCTTTTTCTCCACAGGCTCTGCGGACGTGTCTGTTACTTCCACAGTAAGTGAAGAACCACTTTTCTTTTTCTTCCTTTTGATTTGGATGACACCGTCCCTTCAGGGATACTGGGGTCTCCATCTTCATTTGAAGTTTTAGCAGCGTCACTGGATCCACCCGGCTTTTCTTGCAACTGTAATAGCTGACGGAAATATTCGGTGATCCACTGCTCCCGCTCTGTCTCCTGCTGATCATATTCGTCATCAAAGGGAGCGGTCTTTTCTGTTCGTGCCGAGTTCAGGCACCCCCACCATTCTTGGGGTGTTTTGTGGGTGTGACTCGGTTCGGGTTCCCCGTAAGAGATGTCTTCCTCTTTATTGGACTGGAAGGGCCACTCTTCAGTGGGGTAGGATTCATTACAGGAACGCTGCATCTTGTCCTCCATTTTTAGGCTATCAGGTGTCATTTTCTTCCTGACCTCAGGAGGCGCTATTGCAGCTGTTGCCACTGTATTTGCTAGAACCCCCAATTGTGATAGTCCTACAGATGGGCATATTTTGCTTGTAGAGGTCGCAGCTTTCACAGGCATCTCTGTAGATTTTTCTTTCTTGGGTAAATTTTTTTTTTTTTTTTTAATATCAGCAGTGCTGTGCATGCATTTTCTCTTATCAGGTATACAAGATTGTGCAGTTGCTAGGTAAAAAAAATCTATTTGCTATACACCATTTATTTGCTAGGTGCAATCCCTCCGCTTCAGCAACAGAATTTGGTTTTCTGCCTGAGTTCAGTAATTTTCAGTCTCATCTTTGGGTATTATGGCATTCACACTTCACACTTTGGGTGTCTGTTTTGCTCCCAAGATAATTGGCATACTTTTTTACTTGCAGAAAAAAAAACATTCTATGCAGTGGACTCAACACTCAGCAATTGGCTTTGAAAAAACTTTTTCTTTATAGGGCAATTTTACACTCAGCATTTGTTTGCTAAAAATACCCCTGCTTCAGCACAGTCTTTGTATCAATTTTCACACTTTTCTGCATATACTCCATTCACAGCTGGTAGCCCTATGCGGTGTGGCAACCTTTATTTGCAAAATCAGTACCACTTGTGGGTCACCATCTGTTTTCACTGCTTCAGCGAAACTTTTGAAAACAAGAAAAACCTATCCCTTTTTAAGGGCTGACTCACTTCTTGAACCCTGACTATGGCTAGAAGGCAAAATCCCTATTTCAATGACCGTATTACACTTTGTGATAGGGAATTAAAGGTTTACCTGCTTCAGCAGTCTCTTGGGATTGGGGAAAAGAGTCCATCTGTGGTTTTGTAAGTTTCAGTGCAGTGTAAGTTTCAGTGGTGTGTGTCCCTTGAAATCTGATCTCTGCTGCATGAGGGTTTTTTTTTTTTTTCAAGTTGTTTAGACTGTTTGTAGGCAAAAAAACATAACAAAAAATTTCACATAAAAACTCCGGTCCTTTTTAACACTTTAACACTTCTGACGACCATATGTGGACGGACGTTCACAGAGGTACGCAATTAGGAGGCTTTATAACGTGAAATTATAATAGGCTTTATTGTGCCTGTTCCTTTTCATCAGGAAAATTATCCAAACACAGGGGGGGGGGGGGGGGAACAAAGCTTCCATTCACTTGGGAGTAATTCTAGTGAAAACACTATGCAACCAATTCACATCTCCTTAGTCAAGCATTTCTCCCCAGCCCAAACATAGCATGAAAATAAGCAGATACAGTATAAGCAGTCTCTTAATAATGAAAGTCTTATCTGTTTAGCAGCTGTAGAGTAAGCTTCTCTGCTCTCCTGGAACCGCACTGAGCGTGCACAGAAAATCAGCATCCAGGTTTAGAAGTCTTATTTGGGCCTTGTGTCTTGAAAGCAGCTCTGCTAACTTTGGCAGAGCTCAAAACAAGTGTGTCTCCAAGTTCAGCTCAGGTGTCAGCTAAAGAGTTCTCACTTCCTGTTTGAACAGACAGGCTTTTGTAAGCCATCTCAATCAGGCAGGTGGTGTTTAGTAATTAACTACCAGAAGTTAACCACCACACTGCTAGATTAAAGGCACATTACTGAACAGGGATAAGTTCCCTGTTACAGTGTCATAAACAATACGTAGGTCTTACAACAAGACCACTGAAAATACGTATACTAGAACACCTCAGGCTTATTTCTAAAAAAAGATATGCTACACCCTATGGCTAAACAAATGACTCTATGCCCCAATGGCACTTTGAGTACCTTCAAATGCATAGCCTTGGAACATATTCCCCCACCAATACGCAGTGGGGATAGAATAAAAATACTATACCAACGAGAGGCTCATTGGATTTTTTGTATTAAATACATTACATCCTAATGGCCTTAATATGGATTGGGACCTCAAGTGTTTTCTCTAAAGTATTTTCTCTCGAGATACCGTATGGTTGTACTATTTTCAAATAGGATTTGTATGCATCTCAGGCTGTATTTTCATTATTCATCACTTTGCCTACCTTTATTATACCTCATTGCTCTCTCTTACCTCCCTCAACACACTACATCATATAGCTTATAGTCATATAATTTTGTAATATCCCTCTCTATTGGGAAATATGGGATAGGAATTTAAACAGAAACAATATTGGTCAATGTAGTTAACCAATATGGATGGGAACAGCTGAATAGAATTCCACACTCATGGGAGCTTGCATGCAAAAGATATATATATACTGTACCGTGTATTTGTGTCATAGGATGTAGCACTGGGCTCTGTCTGTGTTTCATGTTTTGTCTCTGATTTTAAACATATTGCTATGTTCAGTAGCACTCCTCTATGACACATATATGCATATATATATATATATATATATATATATACATTGTGGTTATTTTGGGGGTTCAATATGAGCTTACACGGGTTCTGTATGTTTTGCTATTCTGTTCAGCTGTTCCCAGCTGATTTGGAGGGTGGCTCCTCCTTCCCAGGTTTGAAGCTCACCCCCTCCCACTTTTAAATGGTTCCAGCTCACTCCATTTCACCTTCCACACTCATGGGAACTTGCATGCAGTATGGTTGCGACAAATCTAATACAGAGTGCTTTTCCTGGTATTGTACAGGTTAATAAGAACTTCAATCAGACTTAGAACTATGCAACTAATTTTGACAGATTTATTATAAATCATTCTTCCTGGTAATGCACAGGTTAGTGAAAAGAGTGAACCGAGAAGTTCAAAGATACCCCTATATATGCACTCTAAACCAGACGTGTAGATATTTTTAAGGCCACAAGGATAAAAATCCCTATACCAGAAACTAAAATGGTGCAAAACAAATTTTTTTTAATACATAAATAGTTATATTACACTCAAATGGATAAAAATATGGGTATATACTGAATCCCTAGGTGGAGCAATAAAGAGAACCGATGGGGATATGTATAAGTAGGATATCTCATATGCCATCTGAGATTAACCCCATCCGTTCCTGCGTATAGTTGGAACATGTGATGCCCATATATATAACACACATTACATATGTACGTTCAGTGGCCTGTAAAGGGCAATGGAACAATGACAGCATTAACTATAATTCGACACCATCTGATTAGGTGTGGTAAATGCTGTAGTAAGTAGCATACATATGGTGTCATAGGTTCTATGCCTCTAACAGACTAACAATGTTTTCTTATTCCTATTGTTTATAAGACAGGTAGTATCCCTTCCCTCACACAGAGTTGGATACACTACCAGTAAACAATGTATCAGACTAGTAGTCATAAATAGCTGTATAGTAACAGCATCCCAGAAACCAACTTGCAAAACAGATTATTGTTGTGAAACAAAACGCTACTGGGTCAACAGTGCAGCAAGGAAATCTCCCCGTCGGCAGAATATCGTGCCGCCACAACAGTGGGGAAAGAGGGATAGGGAGGGGGAGGGAAGGGAAAAAGAGAGAGCGGGCTACGGAGAGCCCTTGTGTGTAGTTAGAGGCATACGACCCGCAAAGGCATCCGGTGTGTCCACGCAGTCGCTACTCCGATGCCGTCACTTTCGTGACGTCAGCAACATCCGACACGTGTTTCGCGCGTGTGACGCGCTTCTTCAGGGGGAGGAGTCTACCCTTACGACTAAGTACCTGGTATATATAGGGAGGTGTGGACCCCTATTGGTCAGTAGGTGCTTGTGTGGTACGCCTTCATGCTAAAAATAGCGGTGTTAACCCTATAAGATCGGGTTACGATCTAATAACTGATTAGTTCGGACCTATTCTGATTGGTGAATATTGGGAAATTGATTATCCATTATAGGCTCCCTAGATGGTGCACATATCTGATAGATGTCTGCTAGATCAAGAGCACTGACCTATGGATTGTATGTATATGTAGGAATGTATAGCCCACTTAAAACGATCCGCCCCTAAGGTCAATAAGGATCCAAGTATGTTTTTAACACTGTATACCAATAGCCCAAAACATGATAATTAATCACTTAACCATGGAAGCTCGCTACAAAATAAAATACACTGTGTGAACATACAGAGCTAGCTATAAATCAG
Organism: Ascaphus truei; assembly: GCF_040206685.1. Classification (NCBI taxonomy): domain Eukaryota; kingdom Metazoa; phylum Chordata; class Amphibia; order Anura; family Ascaphidae; genus Ascaphus; species Ascaphus truei. Next base: position 210,379,977 of record NC_134485.1, on the reverse strand, counting down.
CTTGCAGAGTGTATATGGTATATGTAGGAATGTATAGCCCACTTAAAGCGATCCGCCCCTAAGGTCAATACGGATCTAAGTTCGTTTTAAACACTGTATACCAATAACCCAAAACATGATAATTAGTCACTTAACCGTGGAAGCTCGCTACAAAATAAAATAAGAGTACACTGTGTGAACATACAGAGCTAGCTATAAATCAGCTGGCAGAGTGAATATGGTATATGTGGTACATCTGATGACTACTGCAGAAAGGAGGAATACATGAAACCCTCATTTAGTCCTAAGGGCGACTGGGTCTGAAGGAGATATATCCATCGACATTCCCGTTGGAGTAGGATTTTGTCCCAATCACCCCCCCACGTCCCAAAATCATGCCTCTAATATGTCCTTCCCCTAAATCACGCCTCTAACCCAAGCCACACCCAGGATACACCTACGTTACGCCTCTAACCAAACCTTTCTATTTTTCTGTATAAAAATCATTACCCTATGCTTAATAAACTAAGACAAAGGAATTTGAAATCTGGCTTGTGTTATGTTTAATTTCCTTCATTTTCCGGGCCTCATTGTCCATCAAATCGGAGATAACAGTGCTAGTGCGTGATAAAAAGCTTCCCGTGGGAGTCTGCTGCAGGGTGCAGATGTGTATATAGAGTCACAGAAGCCTTCAGCTCTTTGGCAGAGGAAAAAGATTCCTTTCATGGCCCTTTAAAATTGGGTCGCTCTTCACAAGGTGCCAATATCTGTCAATAATCTGTTAATTTCCGACGCATCTTTTTTGTACTTCGTTAAAAATGCCCATTCGAAATTCTTTTTAGTATTAAAATGACCTTCCTTCTTTTTAACTGTAATAAGGTCCTTCCTATCTAGGGTGCATACCTTATTAAGTACTTCATTAACTGTCTCTGGTAAAAAGTCTCTTTCTAAAAATCAATTTTTAAAAAAAACTGGATTGTAAATCAAATTCTTCCTCATCTGCGCAATTCCTTTTTAATCGTCAAAATTGTCTGTGGGGTATGATTTTAACCCATCCAGGGTGGTGACAGTTATTACAAAGAATGCAGTTATTGCTGTCAACTGATTTGAAAATGTTTTTGTTTTCAGATTTCCCTCACTTACGTAGATAGTGAGGTCAAGGAAATCTATCTGTACATCACTAGCCTGATAAGTAAATGTCAAATTCCTGTTGTTATTGTTTATGAAGTACATAAAATCATCCAGGCTCTGTCTATCACCCTTCCATATGAACAAAACGTCGTCAATAAAACGCCGCCATAGGACCAAGTCCGCACCGAGCCCCGCATATGGCAGATCACTTCATCCTCCCAGATTCCGATGAAGAGGTTCGCGAAGCTCCATGCGAACTAGGCCCCCAGGGCGGTTCCACATCTCTGCAAATAACACTGTTTATTAAAGTTAAAATAATTATGATTTATAAACTCTATATTTTCCAAAAGGAAAGCTGCCTGTTCTTCTGTCATGTCTGTCACTTGTGAGAACCTTCTTGATAGCATCGCAACCTTGTGTATGCCCTATTGATGTATACAATTTAGTCACATTACAAGTTGCTAGTAGTAGGCCCTCATCCCATGAAAAATTCTCAAGAAGGCCTAAAACATCTGTAGTGTCCCTTAAATACGATCTCTGACCTTTGACATACTTTTGTAAAAACACGTCTATATATTCAGATACATTTTTGGTTAAGGAATTAAACCCAGAAATTATGAGTCTACCTGGGGGATTTTCAAGGGATTCATGCATTTTAGGTAGGAAATAAAAGATAGGGAGTATGGAATTTTCTTCCATCAGATATTTAAATTCATTCTTCTCTAAAATCCCAAAACCTTTCCCTTTCGTTAGGATTACTCTTAATTCTTCAGAGTATTGTTTTACTGGGTCCCTGTCAAGTTTTTGTTAAGTACCTGCGTCTCCCAACAATCTGTCAGCTTCTTTGATGTAATCGTCTCTATTCATTACAACAACTGGATGCTCAGACCCCTGGGAGGGATAAACCCAACAGAGTCCATATACTGTTCCAGGGGGAGAGGGACCCCAGAGGAGTTCTCTGCTTCAGGAGATCCTTCTATGATAGAGGGACTCCCAGGGAATGCAAGTCAATAGAGTCAGCTAGATAGCCAGACAGGTGAGAAGGAAAACCCTCCTGCCCTTGATTTAACAGACAGGGATGAGATTCCCGAGTGTCAGGAAATAGCCCTGACATATATTTTCCTAGATCTCCCTCTCCTCCAGTTCCTTTCTCTGTCCACCGGGTGTGCTGCTTTTTCTGTCTGCTCTGGGGTTTCTCTGTCTGTCTCCTTGCTCCTCTGTTCTTATAGTTTCTTGTTCCTCCCCTGCCTTTGTTTTGTGTCAGACTCCTTATGCCATGCCCATGCTTCTGCCTCTGCTTCTGTTCCTGTCCGTGTTGGAGTCCTGTACATTAGTAAAAGCCGTTGCTAGTAATCCGGCTTGCCCCTGTTTGTTCCCTGCTCCCTGGTCTCAGTACCTGTTCTCTACTCTAAGTCCCTGCTCCATAGTCTCAGTTCCTGCTCGCCTGTCCTGCTCCTGCCTTCCTGTTGCCGAACCCTGCTTGTGACTCCGACCATGTTAAATGCCGCCAACCTCTGCTTGTGACCCCAACCACGCTACCTGCCACCTGCTTCCGACCTCAGCCTGTGACCCCAACAATACTTGCCTCCCCTGCTTTTCCAGCCACCGAGGTCCTACCCGCTTCAGGAGTCTCCTTGTGACACTGAGATGCAGGGTCCTAGAACTAGGTAACCAAAAGAGGCTCTTTTGCATGGAGGTGGTGGACACCATACTCTATGTTCAATGAAAGGCGTGAGGACCTAGATTCTCCATTGCCTGCGGGAAACTCCTGTCTGGAGGGGGAGAGGTTTCTATATGGTGGAATGCCCTGTTCTATTATGCCCACTAAACCTGTCCTGACTATGTTGTATGCTGAATGCTGTATACTCTGTGCTGTGTGCTGACTCTTCTGTACTACATGGCGAAATGCCCTATCCATTGTTCTAAAGGAGTATAAGAACTGTTGTACACCAATAAATACCATCAAGTTAAAAGTTCCTGGCGCCCTCTCTTCTATTGTTCCCGCACCCCACTCCAAACAGCCTTTACCTGATCCCACACAAAGAAGGCCCTGAGATAAGAGGTAACCACTGAGCTGACACTCCAAAGAGCAGGTCCTAACCCTGTCACAGAACACCACATACATTGTTATTCATGTACACTCTATCTCTATGCAGCTAAGTGGGATAGGGGTGTTACATATGAAAACAAGCTCTTTGTCTTTTCCTGTTGCGGGATCATTGAATTCTCTTCCCCTCTAAAATGCGGGTGTTTACACATCTTTAAAGGTGCATTTCTACTGGCCCCCCAAAAAACATTTGTAAAGAATATAACAATCTAAATGGCTTTCCTAAACAAATGTCACCATGATAAAAGTAACACTTTTCAAATGTTTTCTTTGCCCTCCCAAGTGAAGTGGATAGAGTTCTGACTGGGTAAGCACATGCTGAACACACAGTGACATCAACACAAAACATAGAAGCCAGAAGAAATCAAACCCCACCCCTCTCATGTCTCAGCTCACCATGTTCAAAAATACTTATAGGTATCAGATGTTGGTAAAAAAAAAAAAAGAAGCTATAAATCACTATTACTATAGAGGTTTGTGTAAGGATTCGTGATCCGTGACGCGCTCGGCGCACCCGGTATGTACCCCAACCCGTGATAAGACCCCCCGCTCTTTCCACCATCCATGATGCTTCTCTCCCTTCTCCTGGTACTAGCCGCCACGCACTGGATGTAAATATGGTCCACTCTTGTCCCGCCTCCAGACTACACCCACGTGGTGATGTCATCGGTGCGCAGCGCACACACGCGGCGCACGGTCAACACGCGTCATCTGGTATCATCAGGGATCCTTCCCTCACCTGTCTCCTGCACCCAAACCACCTATCACCGTAAGCCTTACTGACACGCCTCCCCTGTGCTCAGCCAGCCCTCTGGCAAATCGGCTGAGCATAAACCTTTGTATGTTTGAAGTGTTCACTGCTATCCTTGCCTCCACAGTCTTGTCTTGTACTCTGGTTCCTAGCTCCTCTGTTTCTGACCTTGGCTACTCTTCTGGACTCTGCTCTTCTAAACTCCTGACCCCGGCTACCAACGACGATCCGCATCTCTCCAACCCAGACCTTGGCAAAGTACCACGACGATCCGCATCTCTCCAATCCTGACCACGGCTAAGTACCTGCAACGTTCCTCTCCTCTCCAACCCCCGAACTCGGCAAGTGTCACTGACCATCCTTACCTCTCCAATCTCGACCCGGCTACATCGACCAATCTACACTCCAGAGGCGCCCACGTGGCTGTGGGTTTGTGTTGTATATCTATCCCCGTGTTCAAGAAAGAATTGGCCGGCGTTCCCACAATAGTATCACAGTAAAAAAGAGGAATAATACAGTAATTGGTAAATAAAAATAGAGACATACAATATCTTGGGCTAAGGTTTGCTCTGGAACCTCCGGTAAGGACTTGTCTCTACTTGTCCTCTATAGCAACACTTCTCTTCCACAATCCAGAGAGATCAGGTTTAACCCAAAAAGAAAAAGCACTACAATAGTGCACACTGTGTGTGGTAGTGTGGGATAAGCTGGTAGTGTCTTGGCTCATATGTAAAAACACTTACAAGAAATACATGTTAAGAAAGCAGTACAAGCATAGGCTGTTGTGTGCCTCTTTGTTCCCCGTCCTGGCTCGCTGGTCCCAAGGGTATAATGATCAGTATGAGGTGTATTCCCTATGAATGTAGGTAGGTGTCCCTCAAGAAATAAACATACGGACAATGGTGCAGATCAATTGTAACCAAGTGTTTAGTGTCCACATAAACACATACTCACACTTTGCATAAAATCACATCAATAACTGGTTGAGGTCTTCACTGTTAGCTGGCTAGTAAGACTGTCCTTGTGCGACAAAACAGCTTGTCTGTGCTGTTGAGACGCTGCGCTGCGGTGATCCAACACTGCCTTCTCACTGCTGGGATAGTAGGGGTCCGTAAGCCGTTGTCTGGAATTGGAGAGAGCAGCGTAGTCTAAGTCCATATGCCGTGTTCAAGGGTAGGAGAGATCGCCGTAGTCAAGGGTATGCCAAAGTCCAAAATCCAGAAGGGTCCACAAACAAGCCAAGTCGGTACACAAGAGGTTAACTGCAAAGGAGAGAGCACTGCACAAACGAACTGAGCTTCACAAGGCTACATAGGATTATGCTGAGCAAAGCATGGGAGGAAGCAGGAAGTATTTAAAAGCAGGACAGGCCAATCGGAACAGGGGGCAGAAAGGAGGCGCAGCCCTAGCAGAACAGGGATAGGCTGCAGGTAACAAGGCAGGAAGGAGAGACTTGCCACGCAGCTGGGGATCGTCGCACGTCATCGTGTGGCGCGCCGCGCGGGAGAGACATGCGACACGTGCGGGAGGCGGGAGCAGGTTCCGTGCGGCAGCTAGAAGAGCTGCCGGTGCGCGCGCGCTCTGTAATGAGAGCGGGGGAGCACGCATGGGCAGGAACAGTGGCCGCGGCGGCATCAGCAGCAGGTAAGGAGGGAACACTCCGCAAAGGATGTGTTCCCCGATCCCTTACAGGTTTACACCGAGGTTCTGCCACTTCATCGCTCATTCGATTGTCTTATTGACCTGCTTCCCAGTTCAGTACCTCCCAGGGGATGCTCATACCCACTTTCCCTTCCAGAGACTAAAGCCATGAGGGATTATATTCATGAAAATCTACAAAACGGGTTTATTTGGAAATCTTCTTCTCCAGCGAGCTTCTTCTTTGTGAAAAAAAGCACGGATCACTACGATTATAGAAGTCTTAACAAGATCACCATAACAAACCGTTACCCCTTACCATTGATTTTGGTATTCTTTGACCACCTCCTAGGGACCACCATCTTCACCAAATTGGACCTGCGTGGGGCGTACAACTTGGTGAGATTTCGACTGGGTGACGAGGGGAAAACGGCTTTCAATACACAAGATGGCCATTATGAATACCTTGTCATGCCTTTCGGCCTCTGCAATGCCCCTGTCGTCTTTCAAGACTTTGTGAATGAAATCTTCAGAGATCTGCTCAACCAGTTTGTTATCGTCTATTTGGATGACATAATGATTTTTTCTAAGTCTTCAGAGGAACATGTTGGCCATGTCAAACAGGTACTGCTACGCCTATGTGAAAACCATTTGTTCGCCAAATTGGAAAAGTGTCAGTTCCACCAAACCACCACAGCATTTCTAGGATACATCATTTCTGACACTGGTCTCACCATGGATCCAGCTATGGTGAAGGCGGTCCTGGAGTGGTCTCGCCCCACCACACTTAAGGCCGTACAACGCTTTCTGGGCTTCGCTAATTATTACCGCAGGTTCATTCAAAATGTATTTTCTGCGGTATTCCCCATTACAGCTTTAACAAAAAAAAGTGTGGATACTACTTCATATCACTATTCTGTCACAGAGAAGGACCCCTCAAGCCAGACTCCATCCATGTGCCTTTTTCTCGAAAAAACGTTCTCCAGCCGAACAAAATGATGACGTAGGTAACCGCGAACTTCTAGCCATCAAATTAGCCGTAGAAGAAAGGAGACATCTTTTAGAACGCACGGAGAATCCTATTACCACCCTGACCAACCACAAGAACTTACTCTACATCGAAGACGCTCAACGTTTAGGGGCTTGACAGGCCCACTGGTCACTTTTCTTTTCCGTTTCAATTTTATTATTTCTTTCTTACCGGGCTCGAAAAATGTAAAGGCCGATGCCCTCTCCCGTTAGTTTCTGGTGGACGACAAAACCAAGGATCGTCAGGAAACTATACTCCCCTCTAAATACATACTTTCCGCTAACACCTTTGATGCCTTGAAAGAGATTGTACAAGACCAGTCCCACATCACAGAGGGTCTCGAAGTTCCAGAGGGGCGATTTTTTACCTCACCACCTTATCGGAGGAAGGTTCTTGAATGGAGTCATTCTTCCAAATCATCAGGACATCCAGGTACTATGAGAATCACCGATCTTGTGGAGCGGACTTTTTGGTGGCCCGGCATGCAGAAGGACTTTAAGAAATTCATTGCTGCATGCTTGACATGTGCTAATAATAAGACTGAACAAACCACTTGGACTCCTTCGACCCCTTCCCATCCCGGACCGTCCATGGACTTCATAGTAGAATTACCCGTGTCTAAAGGGATGAACACCATCTTAGTAGTTCATAACATGGGTGGAGTTACCAGCACTCTAATAACGATACAATGGCAATGATGTTTGTCAAAAAACATAGAATTTTAATAGTTTAAATTGCGTAGAACAAACATACACGTGTGTGTATATATATATATATATATACATATATACATATATATATATATATAAATAATATTATAAACTAATTATCACAACAAGAGATGCAAAACATAGCAAAGCGCAGTTATATAACTCAAAGAACTAAGTAGCTTACTGCAATCAAAACATATACAATAGATGTGTGAACAATATAATCAACACAGGAGACACTATTAAGGAGGGGGAAAAAAGAAAAAGAAAAAAACAGGGGAATAAGGGGGGGGGGGGGGGGGGGCAAAGTTTCGAGGCTTCTAGTCTCTTCTTCTGGCCCGTTCCCTAGAGTCAGTTAAATATAGGTACGTAATTACTTGGAGGGACAGCGCGCTCAATATCACTATTTTTCAAATATAGGTACTTCCCTTTTCCCTGTAGAAAAACAAGTGCTCCCAGACAAACCAAAAACACATCAGAGATACAATTAAAAATAAAGAACTGTATGTTGAAAGAAATTAACAAATGGGAGATAAAACACAAAATAGCTCAAATTACTGAAGTGCTATTGGCATAGAGATAGGCTGTCACGTATAAAGCAGCTATGTCCTAAAATTATTTCAAGAAAATAGTATACCAGAGAAGGAGTCTACTCCTTACAATTAGGTATACACAATGCTATATCAAAACCCTATAGGCAATAAGGATATAAATAACTGTAGTACACGAAAAGGATCAAACCAACTGGTGCCATGGACTGCCAGATGCCATCTTAGTAGTGGTAGACCACTTCTCCAAGCAGGCCCACTTTATTCCGTTGAAATGTCTTCCCAACTCTCCCAAACTGGCAGACGTCTTTGTCAAGGAAATTTTCCACCTCCATGGGGGCCACAGGTCATCGATTCCGATCGAGGGTCACAGTTTATATCGAAGTTCTGGTGTTCCTTCTCCCAGCAATTGGGTATATCTCTACATTTTTCCTCGGGTTATCATCCCCAAACCAACGACCAGACAGAGCGAACCAACCAGTCACTGGAGCAATATATTCGTTGTTTCGTCTCAGACACCCAGGATGACTGGGCTGACCTTCTTCCCTGGGCCGAGTTCGCGCACAACAATTAGCGCAGTGAATCCACCATGGAGTCGCCCTTCTTCGTTAATTATGGGTTTCATCCATTTCTCCTGCCCATCACCACACCCAGTTCTGGGGTACCGGCAGCAGACAACAGAATTCGTTACCTACAGTATTCATGAAAAAGAATTCAAGAGAATCTTAAGAGGGCAACTTCTAGACAGAAGACACAGGCGGACTGTCATCAATGGAGGATTCAAGAATTCAACCTGGGAGACAGGGTGTGGTTGTCTTCAAAAAATATCCGCCTCAAGGTGTCTACATTAAAATTGGCACCGAGGTTCATTGGACCCTATACCATTGTGGAGAAGGTCAATCTGGTGACATACCGTCTACGCCTTCCTTCCTCTATGAGGATCCCCTCGTGTTCCACGTTTCCCTGCTGAAACCAGCTATCCCGACTCGTCCTCGTCTCTGGCTCCTCTCCTCGTACAGGGCCAAAAGGAGTACGAGGTTCAGTTCATCTTGGACTCCAGGATTTCCAGGGGATTAATCCAGTATCTGGTACACTGGAGGGGCTTTAGACCCGAGGAATGATCCTGGGTTCCTCACCACCGTTTTCATGACCCCAGGCTTGTCCGGGTCTTGCACGCCAAATATCCGCACAGCCCTTCCTGAGACGCCCGAAGGTCGGTCCTGAGGGGGAGGGGGTACTGTCAGGATCCGTGATCCGTGACGTGCTCGGCGCACCCGGTATGTACCCCAACCCGAGATTAGGCCCCCCGCTCCTTCTACCATCCGTGACGCTTCTCTCCCTTCTCCTGGTACCAGCCGCCATACTAGGGGCACGCGCGCATCCCACGCGGATATAAATACGGTCCACTCTGGTCCCGCCTCCAGATTACGCCCATACGGTAACATCATTGGCACACAGCGTGCGCATGAGCCGCATCATCTGGTATCATCAGGGATCCTTCCCTCACCTGTCTCCTGCACCCAAACCACCTATCACCGTCAGCCTTACTGACGGGCCTCCCCTGTGTCTGCTTCCTCATTGGTCTTCACTCCCTATATATACTCAGCCGGCCCCCTGGCAAATTGGCTGAGCATAAACCTTTGTATGTCCGAAGTGTTCACTGCTACCCTTGCCTCCAGTCTTGTCTTGAACGTCGGTTCCTAGCTCCTCTGTTTCTGACCTCAGGTACTATTCTGGACTACGCTCTTCTAAACTCCTGACCCCGGCTACCAACGACGATCCGCACCTCTCCAACCCAGACCTCTGCAAAGTACCACGACGATCCGCATCTCTCCAATCCTGACCACGGCTAAGTACCTGCAACGTTCCTCTCCTCTCCAACCCAGACCTCGGCAAGTATCACTGACCATCCTTACCTCTCAATCCCGATCCGGCTACCTCGAACAATCTACACTGCAGACGCGCCCATGCGGCTGTGGGTTGGTGTTGTATATCTATCCCCACCTCAGCCTCGTGGTCACGCCTTGTTTGTGGTGAACACTCCATTACAGTTTGAACAGGTTGAGTTGTGTTAACAATACAGCAACCAAGGAGTTACATTACATACTTTCATTTTAAAAGAACTCCTTGTGGGTGAAACCTGGGTCACCCTGACACCTGCGTTAATGAACCAATAAAAAAATAAAAAGGAGGACCATTTTTACAGTGAAGTGACTGGTGATGGTGTACAGATGCTACTTTTCTGCCAGGCCAGTTTTCAATGGGACATCGTAAATTCCTTACCAGCAGACAGAGGTGACAAAAAGGACGCCATTCATATCTTTACAGGTTTACAAAATGTATGATAATTCAAATCTGGCACAAACCACAATAAAATATAGATTTGTGACAAGCAGCAATACATAATTGTAATGCACATGGTGATGTTTAATATGACAGGGTGCCTGTGTTTGTTTCAATCTCAAAATTAGACGTGGAGCTGTGACAACAGATGTCTACCATCCGAATGATTTGGGTGGTGTTATTCTAGTGGTTACAGGGAAAGAGTTACAAGGTATTTTATTAAAATCACTCACTCTCTTCTAGTCGCATAAGCCATAAATGTCACAAAACTGAAACCCACTACATTGTATATATTTGTGTCATTTGGAGTGCTACTGGGTTTGTGATCTTATGTACAGTATACAACAAGAGGCAGGAGCTGCCGCTGAAGCACCAATAGCGAGTAAAGTGCTGTATGTTCCTACTGACATCACTTGCAGAGATTAAGGGTGCTCCAAATAGTAAAAAAAAGATCCTATCTCATTTTGTTACGTGTGCCATAACTTCCTCAGGGAAGTAGTGTTAAAGAGCTTTACTCGCTATTGGTGGTTCAGTTGCAGCTTGTAGCTCCTGCTCCGTAGACGCACTAGTCTGGAGGTGAGAGAGGTCAGTCTGCAATACAGGACTCCAAGGGACATAGGAGCCAGGTCATTTTATACTTTGAGTGAGATTTGAAGCTTGGATACTATACAGTAGTCTTTCAACACAGTCGGCTGGGCAACATTTCAGCAAGGATGGAAAATAATGGGCGCCAGAAACTTTTGTAGTACAACAGTCTTTTATTCATGTCCCCAGGCACAGGGACCGTTCACACTCACATGACAATGTTGTACTGTATATAACAGACATACATATGATGCTTCCATTAGTGCCAATCTTAACACATCAAATGGAGGTGCGTTGACTTAGTTGCATTACTTTTGTGGGACCTGCACCCCTTTTTTTGCTTCGGAATCAATAGTATTACCCCGGTTACTCTAGGCCAATACAGGAATCCTGGTTGGTCCTTAACAAAGAACCCCAATACCTTTGGCCTGTTTGGGAACACTTCTATACAGACTGAAGAGGAATATTAATGCAGATCTGGGGTTAGAGCCGATCTGCCGACACCCAGGAGCCCTATTCCTTGAGGCCCTCTGTGGACGCATTTTTCCTATCTCTTCGATATTTTGGGCTCCTTTAGCCTTCTTTTGGGATCCTAACTTAAAGGGGCACTGTCCCCATCTACAACATAATAAAGCAGGGGGGACTGGTCTAAACTATTACTTTATGAACATCCCTATTTATTCTTCCAGAGGCTCTTCTCCTCTTATTTTCTGGGAACCTGATGTCCAGAACCTTCCCCCCCAGGGTGACAGGGAGAGAGTGCCCGAGGGTTACAGGGTGACAGGGAGAGGGTTACAGAGGGTGACAGGGAGAGGGTGGCAGAGGGTGACAGGGAGAGGGTGGCAGAGGGTGACAGGGAGAGGGTGACAGAGGGTGACAGGGAGAGGGTGACAGGGAGAGGGTGTCAGAGGGTGACAAGGTGACAGGGAGAGGGTTACAGAGGGTGACAGTGTCACGGTGAGATTATGGCAGGCTGTATAAGGTCACATAAATATATATAACAGATGATATATATTTATCACTGGGTCTGAACTGAAACGAGTCTTAGATATAATAAAGTATATTTATTCCTTTGGATAGGTGAACACACAAATAATACAGTAACAAACAAGAAGTACACTTACTTAGGGGTTGGGGAAGGAGAAGTATGATGTAGCATTTCTCTCAGCAATCAGGTAATCATTCAGGTGATATCAGGTAACCATATCAGCAAACAAAGACAAAGGATATAGGGTGGACAGCAGTTTATAAACCTTTTGTCCCTCTATCCTTAACATTAAGTACCTGTGATTGGTTTTCAATTACCTCCAGCCAATCTTTAATGTGGGAACACATTTTAACACATGCCCCCCTGCTAGCTGGCACAGGCGCAGTAGAACTCTGGGGTCTCATTTCTGTAGCCCCACATATGCAACTGGAATGCCAGCCAGTCTACCCATTTGGATCTCTGGCAGGAAAACCTTTGTTGGAAGGTGTTAAATGGGACACTTAAAAACTGCTCTGGTTTGAGCCTTCTCCGCCCTCAAATAAACAGGGAGGGTGACAAAACCCTTTGAACGATACTTAAGTCCTAGATATTGGGTCGCCTCTAGGGCCATCTGCTATCCTGGTATGCAAAATAATTTCCTCTGGGTTCTATCCATACCTTGGGACACAGTATTAAACATAAAATATAAACGTATTAAAATATCCAGTTCCGCTGGGTCCAGCAGGTCCAAACTTCCCAGTTCTCAATGTCGGAACTGGGACACTGTATGGTCCAAAAAGCGACGTGCTACGACCTTCGGAACCGGAGTTACACAAATGCAACTTAAATCATTTTTCATTTTATTACAAAAATCTCCGCTACAAGAAACGGTTTTTCACTAAATCCCCATTGAAAACAACGGGTTTCGCCGCCATAGACTTTCAATGGCAAACCGCCGCCGTTGGCGGCTATGGGAATCCCCGCCATAGACTTTCAACGGGGCGATGCCGCCGTTGAAGTCAATGGGAGTTTTCCGCCGTAGCCGGTCAATGGGTTTTGGCCGCCATTGGAGTCTATGGGAAAAATCCCGAACTTTCAAGGGGGTCCATACTCCGTCGGGTTGGTCTCAGAGGGTCAAGGACGGTTCTGCAGCGATGCCGGAGCAGTGGCTACAGATACCCCAAACCCTGACTCTCTGGACCCTCCGGAACCGGAGCTATGGAATAGCAAAATTCAGCTTTTCACACTTAGCCGTTTTCCTGAGCCGGTTCGGCCGCCACCATTGGAACCTATGGCGCGGCCCGCTCTTATGGGTTCGACCCTTATCGGGGGTCCAGGATACGGGGACCCGGTTGTGGTTGAGTGGGGGGAAGCCTAGGAACTAGGGACAGAAAGAATTTTATTTCTAGGGCCCCCAGAACTGTTTATTCCCACGTCACTTGTCGTTGAACTTGACTTGTAAGTGATCAAAGCTCTCCTATTGAAAATGTATCCGCTTTGCGGTTAAGCGGTTTTTACGGCAGCCAACTCGTTCCTGGAAAGCTCTTTCGAGGGTTTCTCCATTGAAGTCAATGAGCCCATAGACTTTCAATGGGAAACCGCCGCTCTCCCTCTCGGACGCCATCTGCTGGTCTTCTCAGGAACCAGACTCCACAGCAAGATTCACCATTAAAAAGCATTGAGCCCTAATGGCGGCCTATGGGAACCTGCAAAATGGTGCCTGAAAAGGCGGGAAAATCTACACAAAGGGTTATAATCACTATACAACTATTAACCCTTGTGCTCCGAGATGGATCCCAGTGTGTGTGGGCTGCAGAACAGTTGTTACAATAAAACAGGGGAAACAGGGGAATACACATGTACATGTCATTACGGGGTTAAATCACCGTTCTGGGTCTTAGCCCAGTTAACCCTTTGACTCCCGGGTGAGGTCAGGGGATGGCCAAATGGGGTGTAACCCCTTTAATCCCTGGCCACCCCCTTTCTCCCTCTACACCTACCCTTCTTAATGGGTGACCTGTGGCCCACTGGCCCTAACGGGGAGTGGGGCACTGCTGGCACCATTAATGAACTCAGTCTTAGAGGGATAGTCCTGGCGTGAAAGTCCATCAGCATTGCTGTTTTCACTGCCCTTTTGGTGTTGAATGGTAAATTCAAATTCTTGCAAAGCCAAGCTCCATCTCAGTAACTTGGCATTCTCTCCTGATACCCTCTGTAGCCAACTCAGGGGATTGTGGTCTGTGAGGACCGTGAAAGCCCTCCCATATATATAGGGTTGAAGCTTTTTGAGTGCCCACACAATGGCCAAGCACTCCTTCTCAATGGTGGCATAAGCCACTTCCCTGGGGAGCAGTTTGCGACTTAGATACACCACAGGGTGCTCTTTGCCGTCGTCCCCCACCTGGCTTAACACAGCCCCCACACCAAAGTCTGAGGCATCAGTTTGTATAAGAAAATGCTTGGTATAGTCTGGGGCAGCCAGTATAGGGGCTCCAGCAAGCGCAGTTTTCAGGGCCTGGAAAGCAGTTTCACAGGCAGGAGTCCAGGTAATAAGCACAGGCAGTTGCTTCTTGGTCAGATCAGTCAGGGGTTTGGCCAGGGTGCTGTACTGTGGGACAAATTTCCTATAGTACCCTGCGGTGCTCAAAAATGCCATGACCTGTTTCTTGGTTTTTGGAACAGGCCACTCAACTATGGCTTCTACCTTGGCTGGCTCTGGCTTGAGATGCCCTCCACCCACCCTGTGCCCTAAGTACAGGACTTCTGCCATCCCCACCATACATTTAGTGGGTTTTAAGGTAAGCCCAGCCTCCCTGATCCTACCCAGCACCGCAGACACATGTCCTAAGTGAGATTCCCAGGAATTACTAAAGACAGCAATGTCATCTAATTAAGCCCGTGCATAGCTCTGCATCCTGTCCAGTAACCTATTGACCAGGCGTTGGAAGGTAGCCGGGGCATTTTTCATCCCAAATGGCATCACCAAGAACTCATAGAGGCCACTTGAAGTGATGAATGCTGACTTCTCCCTAGCCTCCAGGGTCAGGGGGATTTGCCAATAGCCTTTGCTCAAATCCATGGTGGTCAGATACTTTGCCCCCGCGAGTTCATCTAGTAACTGATCCATGCGGGGCATGGGGTAAGCAACTGACACCGTCCCAGCGTTGAGCAACCGGTAGTCCACACAAAACCTGGTGGTTTTGTCCTTCTTAGGCACTAGGACTACTGGACTTGCCCAAGGGCTCTGGGACGGAGTAATTACCCCTAGGGTCAGCATCTCCTCAATCTCTCTTTCCATACTGGTCTTGACCTCTGCTGACACTCTATAAGCGTGCTTATGCAGAGGCTGCAGGTCCCCTGTGTGTACTGGGTGTTTGGTGAGATGTGTGGTCCCTGGCATGTCAGTGAAGAGGGCGCCATACTGAGCTAGCATGTCCCTGGCTTCTCCATTCTGCCTAGCACTCAACTGTGCCCCTATCTCTACCTGCTCTACAGTGTTTCCTTACCTTGCCTCCCCTAGGAGATCAGGCAGAGCATTGCTCGCCGGATCCTCCAGCAGTGGGCTACAAATGGCCAGCACTGCTCCCATACTCAGGGTTCTGTACTCTTTCAACATGTTGATGTGGTATGTCTTGTGCCTCTCAGGCGCTACCTGTACAACATAGTTGCACTCATTCACCTTTCGGATAACTGAGTACGGTCCCGACCAGGCAGCCATCAGCTTGTTCTCCCGAGTGGGTTTGAGAACAAGTACCTGCTGTCCTGGGATGAATTCTCTGCTACGGGCCTGCTGGTCATACCATTGCTTTTGCTTGGTCTGAGCAGCCCTGAGGTGGTCCTGGGCCACCCCCATGAGCATCTCTAACCGGTCTCTGAGATCTACCACATACTGGATCACTGAAGCATCAGTAGCGGTAGTCTCCCCTTCCCATCCCTCATGGAATAGGTCCAGAGGTCCACGTACCCTGCGGCCATATAGTAGCTCGAAGGGGGAGAAGCATGTAGATTCTTGCGGTACCTCTCGGTATGCAAACAGTAAGTGCTGCAGGTGAATCTCCCAGTCTTTCCCCTCCGCCTCTATAAAGGTCCGAAGCATCTGCTTCAGGGTCCCGTTAAACCTCTCACATAATCCGTTGGTCTGGGGATAGTAAGGGGTAGTGCACCGGTGCTGTACATCGCAGGCATCCCATAGACAATGTAACAGTTCACTCATGAACTGCGACCCCTGATCGGTTAGGATCTCACTAGGGAAACCTACCCTAGCAAAAATGTTCAGCAAAGCTGCTGCCACTGTCTTGACACTTATGGTGCCAAGCGCTACCGCCTCAGGGTACCGGGTGGCAAAATCCACCACCGTGAGGATGTAGCGCTTCCCTGACCTGCTAGGAATCATGAGGGGTCCTATCAGGTCCATCCCTACCTTCTGGAAGGGTTCCCCTATTATCGGTAGGGGTTTCAGGGGTGCCTTCACACGGTCGCCCACCTTACCCACTCGCTGGCAGGCATCACAAGAGCGGCAGAAATTGCTCGCATCTCGGGATGCCCCCGGCCAGTAGTAACGCTGCAATAACCGGGCTCGCGTCCTAGTGACCCCCTGATGTCCCGCTAACGGAATAGAGTGAGCTACCCGTAACAATTGCTGTAGGTACCCCTGGGGCACTACGAGCTGTCGCTTACCGGTCAATCCCTCCTCTATCCCTGGGTTCCCTTCTTCTCTGTATAGGAGTCCCTTATGCCATAGGCAGCGTTCAGTGCCTTCCCCTGCCTGAGATTCGGACGCCCGAAGTCTCACGCCGGCCAGGGTAGGGTCTGCCTTCACTGCCTCCCTAAACTGGGCTCCTAAGTCTGGCCACCCCCCAGTCATGTCATTGTCAGGGGAAGGGGACAAGGTAAGAGGGAACAGTAAGTCAGCCTGTGGTTGCAACTGATCCTGGCTTACCTCCCCGGGCTCCTCTGTGCCCTCCGCTAACGTTGGTCCCAAAGGCTGGGGGACTGGAGTGGCCGCCGCCGGCGTTGCCACGGTCTGGCTCCTGGTAACCGCTGCTACTGCAGCGGGCTGGGGCACATGGTTGTAGGTGCAGGTCATCGGTCCCAGGTCGTTGCCCAAAAGAATGTCGGCATCCAAACCGGGTAGAACCCCCACCTCCCGCACACCCTTGCCCACCCCCCAATCCAAAAAGATGCGGGCCACCTGCAGGAAACGTGGCTCTCCGTTGGCCACAGTGATCTGCATCCCAGGGCCTGGGAGCAATTCCTCTGGTCGGACCATATCAGGTCGGACCAGGGTCACTGCAGCTCCTGAATCAAGCAAGCCGACTGCTTGCCGGTCACCGACTGTGACCGGGGTTAGATGTTTGCTCCGGCCGTCCGTCTGCTGCAGGTCTGCGCTGAGATGTCCTCCGCTCTAGCTGTAGGCACCGAGGAAACCGGGATAGGGGTGACATGGGACATCTCGCTGGGAGTTGTTTCCATGACCGGTCCTGGTTCTTTGGTGGAAGCCACCCGCACGCGGGCTACCGGCTTCGCAGCTGGGGTGTGTTGCCCTCGATAGGGTCCATTGGAACGCAGGGGTTCCGGGCAATCTGGTCTGAGGTGACCAGTGCTGTTGCAATTGTAGCACCGGCACTCATGCCGGAGCTCTCCCGCCTTCTGGGACCCGCTGCCCGCAGGCGGTTTTTGGGTCCACTGGGGGGTACTCACAGCTTTCTTGGCCGGTACCGGTGCGATCACCGCTTTGGCGGGCGCCTTGGTAGTCATCTGGGAACGGCTGACCACATAGTCATCTGCCATCCTCGCCACCTTGGTGTAGGTCTTGGGCTTTTTATCATACACAAAAGCCCTCACCGCCGGCGGGCACTGCTGCATGAGCTGCTCCTGAAAGATGAGGTCCAGCAGGCGTTGGTAAGTCCTGGCCTCAGAGCCCTCCACCCAGTGTAACCCGTACAAAGCCATGCGGGTCACATAAGTGACATAGGTCTCCTGAGGGTGCCTCTCCTCCAGCCGGAACTTACCCCGGTAAGCTTCAGGGGTAAAACCGTGCTGAAACAGCAAAAGTTCTTTCAGGTGGTCATAGTCATCAGCATACTCTTCTGTAAGCGCCATCAAAGTCTGTTTAGCCAAGCCGGAGAGTAGCAGGTCCAGGCGTGCAACCCTATGCTCGGGAAGCACCTTGTACCGCCGGCACTGCGTTTCAAAGTTCCTTAAAAACATGTCGATCCGATCAGTGCCTTCCACGTACTTGGTGAGACTGTGCTTGTCCAGTTGGAGTTCATCTTTGCGGGTGTGGACCGGGGGGCAATAAGCGGGTCTGTTCACTGCCATTGAGATAAACTTTAGCCGCTCCTCCGCTTCCCTCGGTCTCCCCACGTTGTAATCAGTGCCAACATTTCAGAGGTAAACGGACTGGTGGCTGTAGCCATCAGTGCCCCTCTTGTTGCACTTGTCCCGGGAGGTGCACTTGTCCCCTCCCCGGGATCCTGCCACTCCGGCACTGGGTTCAGTCCCTGATCTCCGGGCGGCTGTACAAGGGCAAGCTGAGTCGTTTCCTGAGAAAAACTGCTCTGGTTTGAGCCTTCTCCGCTCTCAAATAAACAGTGAGGGTGACAAAACCCTTTGAACAATACTTAAGTCCTAGACATTGGGTCGCCTCTAGGGCCATCTGCTATCCTGGTATGCAAAAGAATTTCCTCTGGGTTCTATCCATACCTTGGGACACAGTATTAAACATAAAACATAAACGTATTAAAATATCTGGTTCCGCTGGGTCCAGCAGGTCCAAACTTCCCAGTTCTCAATGTCGGAACTGGGTCACCGTATGGTCCAAAAAGCGACGTGCTACGACCTTCGGAACCGGAGTTACACAAATGCACCTTATATCATTTTTCATTTTAATACAAAAATCTCCGCTACAAGAAACGTTTTTTCACTAAATCCCCATTGAAAACAACGGGCTTCGCCGCCATAGACTTTCAATGGCAAACCGCCGCCATTGGCGGCTATGGGAATCCCCGCCATAGACTTTCAACGGGGCGATGCCGCCATTGAAGTCAATGGGAGTTTTCCGCCATAGCCGGTCAATGGGTTTTGGCCGCCATTGGAGTCTATGGGAAAAATCCCGAACTTTCAAGGGGGTCCATACTCCGTCGGGTTGGTCTCAGAGGGTCAAGGATGGTTCTGCAGCGATGCCGGAGCAGTGGCTACAGATACTCCAAACCCTGACTCTCTGGACCCTCCGGAACCGGAGCTATGGAATAGCAAAATTCAGCTTTTCACACTTAGCCGTTTTCCTGAGCCGGTTCGGCCGCCGCCATTGGAACATATGGCGCGGCCCGCTTTTATGGGTTCGACCCTTATCGGGGGTCCAGGATACGGGGACCTGGTTGTGGTCGAGTGGGGGGAAGCCTAGGAACTAGGGACAGAAAGAATTTTATTTCTAGGGCCCCCAGAACTGTTTATTCCCACGCCACTTGTCGTTGAACTTGACTTGTAAGTGATCAAAGCTCTCCTATTGAAAATGTATCCGCTTTGCGGTTAAGCGGTTTGGACGGCAGCCAACTCGTTCCTGGAAAGCTCTTTCGAGGGTTTCTCCATTGAAGTCAATGAGCCCATAGACTTTCAATGGGAAACCGCCGCTCTCCCTCTCGGACGCCATCTGCTGGTCTTCTCAGGAACCGGACTCCACAGCAAGATTCACCATTAAAAAGCATTGAGCCCTAATGGCGGCCTATGGGAACCTGCAAAATGGTGCCTGAAAAGGCGGGAAAATCTACACAAAGGGCTATAATCACTATACAACTATTAACCCTTGTGCTCCCGGATGGATCCCAGTGTGTGTGGGCTGCAGACCAGTTGTTACAATAAAACAGGGGAAACAGGGGAATACACATGTACATGTCATTACAGGGTTTAAATCACCGTTCTGGGTCTTAGCCCAGTTAACCCTTTGACTCCTGGGTGAGGTCAGGGGATGGCCAAATGGGGTGTAACCCCTTTAGTCCCGGGCCACCCCCTTTCTCCCTCTACAGACAGGGAGAGGATGGCAGAGGGTGACAGGGAGAGGGTGACAGAGGGTGACAGGGAGAGGGTGACAGAGGGTGACAGGGAGAGGGTGACAGAGGGTGACAGGGAGAGGGTGACAGAGGGTGACAGGGTAGTGGGTGGGTGTATTCACACACACACACACACACACACACACTCACAAACACACACACACTCGAGTGCCACGCTCCACCCTCAACCCCATCCCCTGAGTGCCGTGAGTGCCGTGCTCCCCCCTCAGCCCCCGAGTGCCGCTCTATCAATGCTCTGGCTGCCATGACGTCTCAGAGGCTGGGGAGGAGGAAAAGCGCTGGTCAGAGAGGCGGGGGAGGAGGGACAGCGCTGGTCAGAGAGGCGGGGGAGGAGGAAAAGGCTGGTCAGAGAGGCTGGGGAGGAGGAAAGGGCTGGTCAGAGAGGGGAGGGAGGAGGGAAAGCTCTGCTCAGGGAGCCAGAGGCGGGGTAATCTCTCACAGCAACATGAGCCCGCCTCCGGCTCCCCCCCCCCCCGTCTTTCAGAACGAGCGGGGGAAATTAAACAGCAGCATGTGCGCTGCTTGGGCCACTCGCCAAGGGACAATTTCTGGGGCGACTGGGTTTGTCGAACACTGCACATGACTATACACACAAACCTATTTACATTACTCACAGTGAGAACCCCAGTCAGAACTCTGAAGATCCTGCATCTAGAACATATGGGGCAGCTATACTTGTAGCTATACCCTTACATCTACATGTAGCCCCGTTCCCCCCAACCCCCAGTGGGATATACACAGCTTCTGCTACCTAGGGTGTGGTGCGAGTACCTGTTAGGATCAGGAGAGCTGAGTTTGATCTGCAATGGTGGGAGATCAAGACAGGCTTAAGTTCTTCTCATGGTGTTAGCGCCTCCAGCCATAGTGGGCTCCAGGGTGTCCAGAGATCAGTCCCCACAATTGCACACTTCTTCCCTCCTGCCAGGGACTGACACTCAGACAGGAGTATGATGAACAAGGGTCTTTATTTCTGGCAATCACTGCAGATATTCTACATACAGCGGTGCAGGGTATCAGAGGCTCTAGGCCTTTGAATGATGCTTGCCCCAGATAGTACAGGGCATCTGCTGAGTTTCAATGAGATGTTCCCCCAGTCCCAAGGGCTGGGGGTGAGCACGCTCATCCCAGATGGGAGAGACTCACAGCTCTACTGGTCTCTTCCTCCTCCAGACAAGGACTAACTAAATTTGGCAATGCCCCTCATCAGGAACCAGAAGGTGTGAGCTCATGGTCTATGCCTATCCCTGATAGGCTTACACAAGCAATAAGTCACCACCTCACTTCTGTCCATCAGATAGGAGTATTTAGGGGGGGTCACAAGCCCACAGAATTAACCTGTCACAGCCTGCAGCTAGCAGGAACTTACATAACAGGGGGAAAGACAGGCAAAATAGACATACCCTGTTACACTCTCCCCTGGGTGAAATTCCATGGTTCCCATTGGAACCAAATTTGATGCACAATCTGTCAGTCTGGAACCTGCAAGATAACAATACAGGTCATACGTCATGATGGTACACATAACCACAATGCATATACTGTACACAGTAGAACCCTTACCACCCACTGATAACAGTGATGGATACCTTACTAACTCTTTAACATGAAAAGTATGGGGCACTACTTGTAATATTTGGGATCAGGCTTCTTTATAGCCTGTCCCTCGAAGTCCTTGACCCAGACATAGTATACTCTGGATCCACCAGTATCATGGTGAACCTCCACCCGATCTTTAAAGATACATGTCCCAGTAAGCCATTCCCTCATCACCTCACAGATCTTAGATTCAGTTATATTTTCTTTATAACTGGTCCTGGACTGTAGATATTCTTTAACGGTTAACCTCAACCAATCATGCTGTTCATCTTCAATATCTTGCATGATTGGCTCTGGAACATATGGGGAGTTATAACCATCGGACAAACGGTACCTATTCCGTATAGGTCTGTCTGCTCTCCTTAACCTCACGAATTTCCAGCCAGCTCGTTGGCCAGGTAATGCCCAAAACCCAGGGTCATTAGGGTCCGCCTCTTGATATAATATAGAGGGGCCCTTAGGTACTATTATCCCAAGGTTTATCTCCACCAATCGTTTGCAAAATACCTTGGCCATCTCCTCTAGAGAAAATTGGCCCTTTTCCTACCAATGGTCAACTATGGAGCCATCGACCAACACAAACCATGTACTTTTTAAACTAGGGACATACCCACAGAACAGTGGATCCCACCATTTAAGGGGGTCCCAGGATAAAGAGCCAGATCCTGAACTAATAGGTCTGGTACATACTGTGGAAAATGCACTGGAGGGAGTAGATGGCTGAGATGACCTAGATGACTAGACGGTTAAGACTGAGACCCGGAGGATCCCCTGAAGGACTGATAAGATCCCCTAAACCCAGGTCTTCTTTTTTTAATTCAAATATTTTTTATTGGGTAAACAGAAAACAAACAACATCACAGGATATTGATAAAGAAGTCAAGATACAATTACACTTTCAGTGAGTTTAGGAATGCAAAGAAACATCGACTATTACTTAATAACATCATATCCATTATATACGCTTCACTGGAATCCAAGTAACCCATCCAGTGGGTGTCATATCTACGAGTCGAAGAAAGAGAAGAGAAAAGTGAGAGAAGAGGGAAAGAATAAGACAGGAAAAGAAAATAGGCGGGGGAGGGGAAGGGAAGGCAGTGGGTTAGTGGGTCTCCTCGTTCCTCCGCGGCCGCCAGGGCCGGCGTACCTTAACTTCAGGCCAAATTCTCCTGTTTCTCCAATTGCGGAGAGGACTTTTATTTTTACATCTGCTGCTCCGTAACTCCATCTATTCACCTTCTGGGAAGTTACAGCTCAATATTAGCTATGCATTTGATCTTCTGCAGATTGAGATCACAGTCCTCAGCCTATCCAGATTAGTCAATTTAGTTTGGAACCATTCACTGTCCTAACATGGGTCCACGTCTTGTAAAATCCATCCGTTGACTGTTTCAAAAAAGCAGTAATTGTCTCCATTAGCATTAGCATTGATTTTTTTCTCAACAGTTTGTTTAGAAAGGGGAGCTATTTTCTCCCATGAAGCCACGACAGCGCTGTCACGGTAACTTTATGACAAGATATAATTTACACCAAAAATACCTGGGTTGAACTGAACGAGGCTTAGATATGATAAAATAAAGTTTATTCCTTGAAAAAGGTGAACACACAAGATATACAAATAACAGACAAAATATAGACATTTACTTAAGATGGAACGATGAAACAGTCAAATCTGGACTGGCAGTTCATACAGAAATCTTGAATATCACAGAAGACAATGAGCATAGGCTGAGCCTCATTTTTATACCATCTCAAACCCATCTCTTTAACCCTAGGCGCCGAGCTGGCTAACAAAATCTATTTGAAGTAGATTCTTCTTCCCCTGCAAGTGTGAACTAGGACACTTTCAAACCACTCAACTTCTTTGTTCCTGGCCCAAGTGTAAACAATCAGGGCATTAACCTTTGATCAGAGGGCTTATGCTAAACCATCCGGCTGCCCTTCCTGACCTACTAGCATAGCAGATGGGGTCTGCATCCTCATCTCAGATCCAAAATACTATACACAGTTTAATATCTTCACATATTAATAGGTTCCGTTCTGGTGGGGTCATTGGGTCGAAAATTGCCAGTTTTTTTATGCCTACAGTGACTCTACATAGTGGCCAAATTTCAACTCTCTGCGACCTCCAGAACCAGAGATACATAAATGCACTTTAAAACATTTTTAAAATACAGGATTCGTCCCTTTAAAAATGAATCTCTGCTTTTCACTCTTTCCCCATTGAAAACAACGGGCTCCGCCGCCATGGGCTTCAATGGAGCAACTCCGCCGTTGCAGTCAATGGAGTTCCCCGCCATAGACTTTCAATGGGGAAACCGCCGCCATTGAAGTCTATGGGAAAAACACAAATCTTTACCTTTGCCTACACTCCGTCTGGTTGATCGGAGAGGGCTGGGAATGGCCATGCCTTAAAGCCGGAACCTTGGCTACATGCCACCCAAATCCCATCCCTCTGGTCATTCCAGAACCGGAGAGATGGACTTACATTTTTCACCATTTCCCACTTAGCCGTTTTTACGCCACGCGGCTTTTCCCCATTGGAATCAATGGCCGGCGCCGCCATAGACAATGCATGGGCGCACGCCTCCATTGGATTCAATGGGACCTCCGCTCCGCCATTAAAGTCAATGGCGCGACCCTCCTCCTCCGCTCGACCCCTTACGGGGGTCTCTCATTCCTGGACCCATTGGGGGTCGTGTGTGGGGGTTCCTAGGGGCTAGGGGCAACAAGAATTTTATTCCCAGGTGTCCTAGAACCTAAGATTCCCACTCCAATTGTCATTGAACTTGACCAAAGTGATTAAACTCTTTTCAAAGACATTGTATCCGCTTTTGCAGTCTGCGGTTTGAATGGCTGCCAACCTTTTCCTCGAGGCCGGCGTCGAGGAATCTCCATTGAAGTCAATGGCCCCATTGACTTACAATGGGAAACCGCCGCTCCTCCTCTCAGACGCCACCTGCTGGTCGTCGCTGGAAAACAGGTCCAAAACCGCTACTTCTACCATTAGAATGCATGGAGTCTCAATGGCGACCTCTGGAAGGCTGCAAAATGGAGCCTGAAAAGGCGGGAAAAGGGAACAAAGGGCTATAATCACTGAATTAACATTAACCCCTTCCCTCCCGCATCAACCCTAGTGTAGGTGTTGGTGTAAACACTAGGATGAGACAATACATTTATACAGGGGAATAACCAGTTGGATGGTTGAAGCAAGGCAAAAACACCCTACTGGACCCCAGTCCAGTTAACCCCTTGCTTCCCAGGTGAGAGTAGGGGGTGGCCAAATGGGTGTAACCCCTTTAATCCCGGGCCAAATCCCCTCTCCCTTGACAAGCGCATCTCGCCGCAGTCAGAATAAATGAGATCAGTCTCCTCATTGGGCAACCAATATACTTAACTGGCTTTGCTGGCAAGAAAATCAGTGGGTCTATGGGGATGGACAAGTCCGTTATATCTTTAATAAGGGTTTGGATAGTGATCCAATATTTCTGTATTACCGGACATGTCCACCAGATGTGAACCATATCACCTCTTTGTCCACAACCCCTCCAGATCAGACACCAGAAGGTAGATTTGCTTCAATCGAGTTGGAGTAAGAGGAAATATCCACAAGGGAGAAAACGGAGCACAGCAATGAAGTAACGGGGGCTAGACACCGGTAGCTAGAAGGTTAAAAATCCTTCAATCCATGGTAGACATCATGGTATGGGATGAGTAAAATCTCTAACGCGTTTCGGGCCGTCGCCCTTTGTCAAAGAGATTTTACTCATCCCATACCATGATGTCTACCATGGATTAAAGGATTTTTAACCTTCTACCTACCGGTGTCTAGCCCCCGTTACTTCATTGCTGTGCTCCGTTTTCTCCCTTGTGGATATTTCCCCTGCTATACATCATACGTGATGCACGCCGACGGACCTACCATCTCTCAAATGTGAGTACCCCACTCCCACAATTACGGAGTGGGTCTTCATACTTATTTGTGCCATTCTCCAGGGAGACGTTCATTACTGTGACAATAGGGGGTCAGGCATTTATAGCTGACCCGCACCTTTTAACACAGGTCCCCCACATCTTAGGAGTGACTCACTGACACATTGGATTTATTATACTCAAGAGAGTGGATTTCAAATGGTTCATCATAACATTGTTTGATTATTCAAGACATTATTACATCTATATTGATTCTCCACAGCTGAGCATTGATTTCGGGAACTCTGTGTCCTATTACCTGCCGAGTTGGAGTAAGATACTAATAAAGCAATATTTTATATATATTTTCTTTAATTGTTGTACATATGGAGGTTCTTGCAGCGAACTCCCATATATCCTCCCAATCCTCCCTATCAATTTCTATATTCAAATCAGCTGCCCATTTAAGCATATAGTCATGGTCGGGTGAGTTGACCGCGGCCTCCAATCCAGCATATATTCTGGTAATCAAGCCTTTTTGGCGATTATCTTTCCTACACAGTGATTCGAAGCTGGTAGGAGAGGAAAATTCTAATTTCGGGGAGATTGTTTGTAAAAAATGTCTAATCTGGAGATATTTAAACATGTTCAAGTCTGGTACCTCATACTTGATTCGGAGTTCCTGGAAGCTCGAAAACCTCCCATTACTTAATAGATCAGCAATTATTCCAATACTCTTTGCTTTAAACTGGTCAAATTGTTTGAAATCACATCCTGGGGGGAAATTAGGATTATCAAAAAGCAGGGTGAGTTGTGACACAGTAGACGCGAGTTTGAATTTGCTTTTGGTCCAAATCTTCCAAGTGTGTCTCATCGCGTCCAGCTCAAACCTTTTTGCTTGCAAATCCTTCTTATCGGTGGCCCAAAGGCATACTAGCAGAGAAGGCATTTTCGCGTATTGGGCTTCTATAGCTAACCAACAGTTTTGAGTTGGGTCAGCGTTCCATACTACCACCTGTCGTAATTGGGCAGCCTAGTAGTATTTTGAGATATCTGGGACACCCATACCCCCTCTTATCCTTGAGGTCATCAAGACCGATCTAGCTGTTCTGGGTCTTTTACACTGCCAGAGAAAATGAAATATTTTGTTTTGCAAATTTTTCAATTTGGATCCAGGGATACGGACTGGGAGAGTCTGAAAATAATATAATAATCTAGGGCAGTGATTCCCAGCCTTTTTTGTTTGGAGGAACACTTTAAGTATTTTGTAAAATTTCGGGGAACCCTTATCTGGATGACATGTTTGACAGGGGTAAATAACAAAATAGACGTGTAAAGCAGTGGGGGTAATAAATAATAATTCACTCATACTTTTGAATAAACAATGTGTATATATTTTGTAAGGATTTTGGTTTAAACATCACCCCTCACCCCCGCATCTCACATCAACCTCCCCTGCATCTCACATCATCCCCCACTGATCAATCGATCTCTCTCCCCCTCTCTCCTCTCCCCCCTTCTCCCTCCTTCTCTCTCCCTCCTTCTACCCTCTTCATTTCTCCCGCCTTCTCTCTCCTCTACCTCTCTCCCTCCTTCTCTCTCCTGTCCCTCCTCCGACCTTCTCCTCTCCCCCTTCTGTCTCCTCTCCCCCTTCTCCTCTCCCCCCTTCTGTCTCCTCTCCTTCTCTCTCCTCTCCCCCTTCTGTCTCCTCTCCCCCTTTCTGTCTCCTCTCCTCTTTCTGTCTCCTCTTCCTTTATCCCTCTATCTCTCCCCCTCTCCCTCCTTCTCTATCCTCTCCCTCCTTCTCTATCCTCTCCCGCCTTCTCTATCCTCTCCCGCCTTCTCTATCCTCTCCCTCCTCCCCCCTATCTCTCCTCTCCCCTCTCTCTCCTCTCCCCTCTCTCTCCTCTCCCCTCTCTCTCCCCCTCTCTCCTCTCCCCCTCTCTCTCCTCTCCCCCTCTCTCTCCTCTCCCGCTCTTTCTCTCCTCTCCTCTCTATCCTCTCTCCCGTCTGTCCCTCCTCTGTCCTCTCTCCTCTTCCTCCTCTGCCCCTCTCCCTCCCTTCTCTCTCCTCTTCCTTTCTCCCTCTACCTCTTTCCTTCCTTCTCTCTCCTCTCCCCCATCTCCCCCTCCTCTTCCCCCTCTCCTCTCCCCATCCTCTCCTCTCCCCATCCTCTCCCCCACACACACACACACACACAGTCAGACACACACACACACTCTGTCAGGCGCACACACGCAGTCTGTTACACACACACACACACACACAAACACACACACACACACACAATCTGTCACACACACACACACACACACACACACACACACACACACACACACACACACACACACACACACACACACACACACACACACACACACACACACACACACACACACACAGTCTGTTACACACACACACACACAAACACACACACACACACAAACACACACACAATCTGTCACACACACACACACACACACACACACACACACACACACACACACACACACACACTCTGTCACACACACATACAAACACACACACAAACACACACACAATCTGTCACACACACACACACACACACACACACACACACACACACACACACACACACACACACACACACACACACACACACACACACACACACACACACACGCACGCACGCACACACTCTGTCATACACACACACACACACAGTCTGTAACACACACACACACACACACACACACACACACACACACACACACACACACACACACACACACACACACACACACACACACACACAACACAGTCTGTCACACACACACAAGCAACGTTGAGCAGAAGAAGCAGCATCTCTCCCCCCTTCCCCCCCCCCCCCGGGAAGCTCACATGAAAAGGTTACAGAAGAAGCCGACAGCACAGATCACCCTCCCCTCTCAGCTCACAGGCAGGAGGCAGCGAGGACTGCACCCGCGCTCCTAGGAGGGGGGAGAAGGAGGAGAGAGAGGGGGGAGAGGTGGGGGGAGAGCCAGGGGCAGCAGTGAGTGCCGGCAGCCAGGCGGAACCCCTGGGACTGCTCCATGGAGCCCCAGGGTTCCATGGAGCCTCGGTTGGGAATCACTGATCTAGGGAGTATGTTCATTTAAACTGAGATCATTCTCCCTATCCATGAAATCTGGTATTCTTCCCACTTTGCCAGATCCTTTTTGATCTTATCGAACAAAGGTGGGTAGTTACCCTGATATAAAGAATGGTAGTGCCTAGTCACATTCACTCCCAAATATTTAATGTGCGAGGAACTCCATCTATAGTTAAAATTCAATTTTAATAATTTGATCTCTAAATCTGGAAGATTCAAATTTAAAGCTTCAGATTTGTCATTATTCATTTTATATCCTGAGATTTTCCCAAAATCTAGTAATACTTTTTGAAGATTGGGTAGAGAAGTCTGGGGGTTGGCCAGGGTCAGGATAATATCGTCAGCGAATAGTGACATTTTATAATTTATTTTTCCAATTGCTATACCTTGTATATTAATATTTGCTCTAATATTTTCAGCTAGTGGTTCAATCGTCAAGGCAAAAAGAAGAGGGGATAATGGGCAGCCCTGTCTCGTACCATCTCCTAAAACCTCTTGCTCCTTCTATAATCCCTATGCTCACACAGCTCTTTAACTCTTCCCTCTACTCTGGTACCTTTCCATCCTCCTTCAAGCATGCAACCGTTATACCATTACTCAAAAACAGCAAGCTTGACCCTACCTGTCCTTCTAACTATCGACCTGTCTCCCTCCTGCCTTTTGCCTCCAAACTCCTTGAACGTCTTGTATTCTCTCGATTGCTACACTTTCTCAACACCTATTCTCTTCTAGACCCTCTACAATCTGACTTCTGCACTGCTCACTCTACTGAAACAGCCCTCACTAAAATAACTGACGACCTCCATGCTGCCAAAGACAGAGGCCATTACACTCTGCTCATATTACTCGACCTCTCTGCAACATTCGACACCGTGGACCACCCTCTTCTCCTTCACATTCTCCATACTCTTGGTATTCGGAATAAAGCTCTATCCTGGATCTCCTCTTACCTCTCCCATAGTACTTTCAGTGTCTCTTTTGCTAACTCCTCCTCTATTGATCTCTCTGTGGGGGTACCCCAGGGCTCTGTCCTGGGACCCCTTCTCTTTTCTCTTTACACACTCTCTCTAGGTGACCTAATCACATCTTTTGGGTTTAAATATCACCTCTATGCTGACGACACACAAATTTACCTTTCAACCCCTGACCTTACACCTGCTATACAGACCAAAGTTTCTGAATGCCTCTCTAGAATATCATCCTGGATGGCCATCCGCCGACTGAAACTTAACATGGCAAAAACAGAGCTCCTTATACTTCCTCCCAAACCTGGCCCTACTACCGCCTTCCACATTACTATTGGAAGTACGATCATTCACCCAGTAGCCCAAGCACACTGCCTAGGGTTTACACTTGATTCCTCTCTCTCATTCTCCTCTCATATTCAAAACGTTTCTAAAAATGTCGCTTTTTCCTCCGCAATATCACAAAGATCCGCTCTTTCCTCTGTTACTCGACTGCTAAAACTCTGACTCAGGCCCTCATTCTCTCACGTCTCGATTACTGCAACCTCCTGCTGTCCGGCCTTCCTGCCTCTCACCTGTCTCCCCTACAATCTATCCTAAACGCTGCTGCCAGAATCACTCTACTCTTTCCTAAATCTGTCTCCGCATCTCCCCTCCTGAAATCCCTCTCCTGGCTTCCGATCAAATCCCGTATCTCACACTCAATTCTCCTCCTCACTTTTAAAGCTTTACATTCTTCTGCCCCTCCTTACATCTCAGCCCTAATTTCTCGCTATGCACCATCCCGACTCTTGCGTTCTTCTCAAGGATGTCTTCTTTCTACCCCCTTTGTATCTAAAGCTCTCTCCCACCTTAAACCTTTCTCACTTTCTGCCCCGCACCTCTGGAATGCCCTTCCCCTCAATACCCGACTAGCACCCTCTCTATCCACCTTTAAGACCCACCTTAAGACATCTGCTTAAAGATGCATATGAATAGCACTGGATAATCCTGGACACATGATACATAAAGCTTGGCCCCCTGCAGACGCACTTACTAGAATTCCCTCTTA
Organism: Ascaphus truei; assembly: GCF_040206685.1. Taxonomy (NCBI): domain Eukaryota; kingdom Metazoa; phylum Chordata; class Amphibia; order Anura; family Ascaphidae; genus Ascaphus; species Ascaphus truei. The sequence continues at coordinate 210,349,465 of NC_134485.1, read as the reverse complement.
CTGTCTCTGTACGTTCTCCCTACCAATTAGATTGTAAGCTCCTCGGAGCAGGGACTCCTCTTCCTTAATGTTACTTTTATGTCTGAAGCACTTATTCCCATGACCTGATTTATATTATTTGTTATTTATATGATATGTATTACTACTGTGAAGCGCTATGTACATTTATGGCGCTATATAAATAAAGACATACAATACAATACATTTTTAATTTTAATCGGGTCTGGGTTGTTCCCTGGCAGCTTAACCATAGTTGTCAGGTTTTGTTAAAGTGCTCGGACTCCTTCTAAAAAAGAATCTTTAAATCAAAATTTCTGTAGTGATTTATCTAGAAATGTCCAATCTATTCTATCAAACGCCTTCTCTGCGTCCAGACAACAAAACGGCCTTGGTTCCAGTAAGATGAACATGGTCAACTATATTTATTATTTTCTGGGTGTTATCTGGCGCCTGTCTACCGGACACAAACCCAACTTGATCGATATGTATCAATCTGGGCAGAATGGGATTCAATCTGTTTGCCAAAATTTTACTATATAATTTTAAATCATTGTTTAACAAAGAAATTGGTCGAAAGCTACCGCATTACATGGGGTCCCTACCTTCCTTATATATAATAGCTAGATTTGCAGCCGACATGGATGATGGAATTGGATTTCCATCCATAAAAGAGTTAAACATTTCAACAGGTATGGGGAAAGTATAGGTAAGAATCTCTTGTAATAGACATTTGTGAAACCATTAGGGCCTGGGGCTTTGGATATTTTTAGCGTTTTAACCGCATCTGCTAATTCGGTCTGGGTAAACTTAGCATTCAGTGTCACAGTTTCTTCTTCAGACAGTTTTGGCAGATTACAATTATCTAGATAACTCATAATTGCCTCTGAATTTGAGAATCGAGACGCTCCCTTATGGGAGCTTAAGTTATATAATTTTGGATAAAATGTGGTAAATTCTTGTGCTATTTCCCTGTTGTAAATAATATTCCCATTTTTATCCTTAATCGTCTTAATCGTTATTTGTGACCCTCTTAGTTTATTGGCTAAAAGTTTATCCGCTTTGTTACCCTTATCATAATATCGCTGATTAATCCATTTCAGAGCCTTCTCAACATCTTCCAACTGTATCTGTCTCAGCTATGATCTGGCAGCGCCCAGGGCTTTATAGATTTTTTTGACGGATTAGCCTTATGTAGAGGCATGAATTCACGGCGTCTTTCTATAGTCACTCTGGACAAGTCATTAAAAACTTGCAGAGGCTCATCCTGAAAGTGAACACAATTATTCTCCCTGCAGGCTCCAATTATTTTCTCTTTAGTTGAGTAGCTATGGAGCCGTATTATCACATCCCTGCTGCGTTTCGGGTCGTCCGACTTAGGGCCTAGAGCCCGATGGGCCTGATCTATTTCAGATCTTTTCCCTCAATATCGTCACAGATGGTGTTGAAAATCATTATTAGGTAAGGCGAAGGAGGTCAGGAAGAACTGTTTCTGGAACATTATGGCTCCTCAAATTTTGTCTCTGATCCCGATTCTTTTGATCCTCCAGCCCGTCCTTGAGGTAATTAATCGCTTCTCCCAGGCACAGGATTTCTTCATCCGCTGCCGTCTGCGATTGTAGGGCCTCATCCAGTCTGGCTTCCAATTCTGTGGTCCTTTGGGAGAGGATATTTATCTTCCCCTTCAATTCAGCCATCACTGCTTTCAGGTCTTGCTGCAGAGACTGGTGCAGTTTTTCATGCATAGATGTGAGCAGTTCTTCCAGATATACGCGGGTAATCTCCCCTTCCGCAGCAAGACCTTCGATCGGCCGATCTCGGTCATTGCCTTCTGCAGTTGAAGCATTTGTCCCAGTGCCATCTTGCTCACCGGGGGTAGCGTCCGACCCACGCTTTTTTTGGCAAAAAAAAACTTTGTAACTCCCTGAATGGGAAGCTTTTTAGTCTGGTTAGACATACCGGGAGGTTTAGCCACTTTATCCAGTTGAATTCCATGAAAACATTGTGGGGCAAATATGCTTTTTAGCAATTTTAGCTATTAAGGTTCCTAGAGCTCCTTCTCTATCCGACCATTCCGGTTAACGTCATCGGAAGTCTCCCTTAAACCCAGGTCTTTTAATACGACTAGATGCAGGGATTTTCTCCCTCACAGTCTTTAGAACTCCCACCCCCAAATGACCAATTTCCCACATCTTTATCAGGATACTTTGTTAGCACAAAGGGGGTGACAGTAGGGTCTACGTACTTCCCTTTCTGGGAGCCAATGGTCGAGGATGGGACAGTGGCAGGGGCAGAATGGGTCTGGGCAAAATCCACAATGTCCTGCACAGGGGTAGCATGGGATGCTAGGGCCGATGGCTGGGGCAAAGCAGAGTCCATGGACTGTCTTGTATAGCGGGGCTTCCCTTTGCCCCATGGCTGTGACAGAAGCAGGGACTCAGAGGCCCGGTAACCTTCTCCCTTACAATCGACCAAATAGCAGGAAGCATTTGGTGAGAGCTGGCACACACTCACCATTGCTGACTTTAGTGGTGGTGCAGCCGGCTCCATGGATTCTTGGGACGCCATCTTGTCGACGTCATCGATCATGGACAGTCTCGCGAGACCACCAGGCAGGCTCAAACCGGAAGTTCACCACCCGCGGCGCAGCGGACAAGGCCGCACCTGGCACCTCCTCCAGGTAGGCCGTAATTGGATCTGGAACATAGTAGGAGAGGGACAGCTCACCCATCCCAAGGTAGGGGACGTCCCTCGGTTCCTCCGCAGGTGGATCAGGAGAAGCACCGATGTCATCGGGGGTCGCAGAGCTCCTTGGACGTTACGGAACCTCAGCAGCCTCTGGGATGGACGTGGTTGGGCTGGAACTCCTCTCCGGACGACAGGTAAGAGGTGGGCGCTTCTCAACATCGTCCACCCGGTTGAAGTCCTCTTTGGCAGCAACAGGTGGGGACACCTCCACCAGGATGCAATGCCAGGGCGAGTCAGTTGCCCGGGTGACCATGCTTTTGGAGTTACCGCGCTTTTGGTTCACCTGGAGACCCACACCCGACACCCCCGGGGCAGTTCATTCACCCCCGGGAACCTTGGCAGTCATGGATCTCAGTCCTGGGACCGTTGGCACCATCACAGCAGGCTGGAACGGTAGTTGCAGGGCACATGGGCCCACAGCAAGATCTGCAGCGGTCATTTTGGGTGGCACCGGACCATTTAGGCATGCGGGCACGTTGATTAGGGCATGAGACCGCACCGGTCGGTGTGGTGACTCATGAAGGAGGCACACATACCTCAGCTGGTATAGGGCTAGCAGGCCTCAGATAGTAGGTGCCACAGTGCAAGCACTGCACATCGAAACCGACAGTGCCTCCGTGTAGCCAGCAGTGAGGACATATACACCGCAGATGAATCTGGTTATTCACTCGTACAATCAAATAACTGCCAGGAAGGTTATAATTTGTAGCCTCCAAATCCTCAGAGGTTTTGCTGGAAGCCATATTAAGGTAGTTTTCGACCGTTGTATAGCAGCTCCTCTCTCTTTCTCAGCTCAGTTGGGAATGACACTTTTGGACAAAGAGTGAGAGCTCCTCCTTTCCTGAGACAGTCCCTGGTTGGCTAAAGAGTATTTAGCTCCTACCCTGGGTGAAATCAGAAGCAGGGTGTATCAGTACTAGGCTGACCTGACTCAGGATGAGCCAATCAGCATGAAGGGCGGCACCCTCCATTTGGCGCCGAAAGGATACAACTATTTTGCATATCTTTTGCAACTTTGCACACAGCATCCCATGCGGTCCCATGTTCTTGGTGGGTGCGCCATTTTGGGACTCATGCACATGCCACCACCCGGTGACTGCCATGTTTAAGACACTCCTTGCACGCGGTTCCTCCGATTTGGGTGGGGATCCACTCTTCTTATGCTACAGATATTCTGAGGCAGAAGTTACCTTGCAGTTAGGCAAAACCCCCTTCAGTACGCTGCACATGATAATTTTAATTCAGAGTGCCTGTGACTCCCTGTGCATCAGCTGCTAGGTGTACAGCAATAGTTCCTCCAGCAAAGGTTCTGGAGATCCTAACCTACAATCAGGATCTCCCCTCCTCAGACAGTCTCCTGCATACTTCTACGCCACCCTTCTTGAACCAGACACTGCAGTCCCCTTCCAAAGGTTTCTGAGCCCTCGGCAATCAGAAAACCCTCTCCAGGCGCCCTACACCTATCTGTCCTCAAGGTGACTAGACCAGAGCAATAGCAGTTGCTTCAGCACAAGACTTCTCACTAGGACAAACTAAGTCAAAGCTCCCTGGCGGGGAATATGGTCCCTGGTTATGGTAGGCCGGGGTCCCCTGGAAACTATACCTAGTCCCCCTCCCTTCTTTGCACTCCATCTGAAAGCGTACTTTCTTCTGTACCTTTCTTGCTGTTTTTCTCTCACTGTAAACACCTGCCCTGATCTCAGCAGCGCCTCCAATTGTAGCACTGTTTCCTTCCCAGCCCCCCCCCCCCCCCTCACCCCCAGTGGGAGATACACAGCTTCTGCTACCTAGGGTGTGGTGCAAGTACCTGTTAGGGTCAGGAGAGCTGAGTTTGATCTGCAATGGTGGGAGATCAGGACAGGCTTAAGTTCTTCTCATGGTGTTAGCGCCTCACACCATGGTGGGCTCCAGGGTGTTCAGAGATCAGTCCCCACAATTGCACTCTTCTTCTCTCCTGCCGAAAGACTGACACTTAGACAGGAGTATGATGAACAAGGGTCTTTATTTCTGGCAATCACCGCAGATGTTCTACATACAGCGGTGCAGGATCTCAGAGGCACCAGGCCTCTGAATGATGCTTGCCCCAGATAGTACAGTGCATCTATTGAGTTTCAATCAGATGTTCCCCAGCCCCAAGGGCTGGGGGTGAGCACGCTCATCCCTGATGGGAGAGACTCACAGCTCTACTGTTCTCTTCCTCCTCCAGACCAGCACTGACTAAATTTGGCACTTCCCCTCATCAGGAACCAGAAGGGTCGGGCTCATGGTCTATACCTATCCCTGATAGGCTTACACAGGTCATGAGTCACCACTTCACTTCTGTCCATCAGAGAGGAGCATGAAGGGGGATCACAAGCCCACAGAATTAACCTGTCACAGCTAGCAGGAACTTACATTACAGGAGGAAAGACAGGCAGAATAAACATACCCTGTTACATATATCATACATCATACAGTTGGGAGTGGAGTAACTTGAGTGAGCCCACACTGTTAACCGCTCAACGGAAACTAGTTAACACCTTTACAGAATCTAGTAGTCCTTCAAAAGGGGGCTACACATGTTTTCACCACTTTTAAAAAAAAAATAATTTCTACATTTCAAATAGTTATTGAAAATGCGACTGTTGAGAGTTAGCTGCAATTGACAAGATACAATTTAGTACCGGATAGAACTGAAGGCCCTTTGTCAGCAGAGGGGTTGAAGTGTAAAGTGGATGCAACCGGGTAAAAAATAATCTTTACTGTAGCTACATTTCTGCTAAGAATAGGCACAAACTGAATTTAGCTGATTTGGGTTTTTGATTTGAGCTCTGATTCAAGCAGTTAGAATAGAACTTTGGAATCTGAAGAAAGACTCATCCTCGCATGTGTTATTGTGTTGTTGTTTTTTTTAAATTATAAAATAATCTAATTTTCTGAACAAACGCACAAACTTAAGCGAAAAGTTCAAAATTCAAAACAGTTTGAACTCATTTTTATTTTTAAAAAGGCATCTATAAAAGAAAACGTTAAATGCAAAATAATTTTTTTTAGAAATTGAAATCAATACACCAGAGATAGTGCTCGCCTGTCATTTATACATTTCAATGCTATATTTCCATGTGCCTTTTTTTTTTAAACATTTATATACTTTAAGTTCAATGCCATTAAATATAGAAGAATCTCTCTCAAACTAGATATTTTTGACATGTTTATGTTCTTTTCCCTAAAGAGTGGCATTGGCAAGTACTATTGAACATTGTGCCGACTTCAGTATGAAGATGCAGGCTGACATAAACGCCTCAGGCTGTCCCTGCTCTATAAGGGAAGCAAAAGGTCAGCGCTTTGAGCTTGCAGCCAGTCAAAAAAAGAATGGCATTTATAATAAAAACATTAAAGCATTGTTTGTTTTTCAGGTAAATACTAACTTAGATTTTTATTGACTCTCCTTTGTTATTAAAGGATATTTTGAAGTGTTATGTACTGCAACTAATGTCATATACAGTATAGTAGATTGTGTTGCATGTGACGAATAGAATGAGTCAGGTATTTTTGCTAGATTTTGGGCATCTGTGAGCCCAGTGTCAGACTGGGGCATTAAGGATCTACAGGGGGAAACAGATTGTAACAAAGGTAGAATATGTATACATACACTGGCTCATATATTTATTCTCTCATGCATATGTAGCCCATGTTCCCCCCCCCCCCCCCCGGACACAGATTGTCCCTCTAGGTGGTGATTGGCCCTCTGTAGTGAGGGCTGGCTACGTGTATCTGGGTGGTGCGTACCTGCTTGTAACAGGAGGGCCTGAGTCTCCCGCGTTGGTATTGGGGACAACAGGACCAGGCTTCTGGGGTATTTGCCTTCATCTTCTTTAGCAACGGTGGTGCAGCGCTTCCATCTCCATAAGTCCCAGGGATGTGGGATAGGACCCTTATAGAGAAAAACCTGGTCCCAGGGCAAATGATCCAGCTCTCACACACAGTCTCTTTGTGTAAAACAGCAGTATCTTTATTGTCTCTTAGAAAACACACAGCAGCAGTTCATGGCAGCAGTACCTCCAAATGTATGAACACGACAGGGTCTTTTCCTCCACTCCTTATCCTCCAGGAATGTACCCTGCAGGATGGCCTGGTTGGGGCTGCAATACTCCTGCCTCCACCCAAAGGTAGATCCTATGGGTGAGGCTAGATGTCTTTCCCCTCACCCCCTGAACAGGGTGAGGGGCATTGGTCCACCTCTATAGTTCTGTCCGCTCTACTCAAAGGGGCTCCGAGTATCTCTTCCACGCACTCTCAGCATGGCTTCTCCTGTCACCATACAGGACTGCCACTCTCCTCTCCAGATTCTGACACACCAGTCAGACACTCCAACTCCACACTAACTCAACTCCTTCAAGAACTGACATCCACCGACTGACACAGACACACACAGGACAGCCCACTAAATAGATCCAGCCCTGCCCCTTGTGATGTCAGCAGAACCTCCCCTCTGTCTCAGGCCTGCTACAGAGTTAGGGGCCTACCTCTATCACTCCAGGCAGGGTTTGGTGAGGGGAAAAAAACCATGGTTACTACTGGCACCTGCCCTTACCAGGGCTTACTCCAGTATGAGAAGGATAAGTAGCCTGCTCTTACTTACAGGGGCTACACATACATACAGTATATCCAGGTGTCAGGTCCTTGTGACCTTGGGCAAGTCTTTCTGTGCCTCAGGCACCTAAAACATAGATTGCAAGCTCTCTGAGGCAGGAACTGTGTCTGTAAAAATACCAACATGCTGCATACCGTGCACTGTACTGTAATTGTGAAGCGCTTTAAGTCCGGTTGGGAGAAAAGCGCTATATGAAATAAAGTTATTACTATTATTATTACATAGTTTCCTGAGTCTACCCAAGATTGGGGATTTTGTCATTCCAGAACACTTGGCCCGTCTGGAACTTAAAGGCTCACTGGAGATTTCCACCAATGGGCCAGTATTTTATCCACGTCTATGACCTTAATTATTCAATTAAGTTAAAGCTTTGCAATGAACTCTCCTGAATATAAGTTATCTTCCATGGAGGAGCCAATTGAGGCCAAGGTCCCGCTACGTGTGCCTGTAGTCGCGTGCACAGCGCTAAACCGCAATCTGCGATCTGTAGGCAGCTTTCTGCAGCAATCTGAGGTGCAGGAGGGCGTGGCCTAAATGGGGAGGGTGGGCGCGGCCATCAAGTTACTAGGCTGCCATTGGTTCGAGGAGGACCTCCCAGTTGCAATGCTTTAGTGAGAAAACTGTAAAAGCACAAAGTAATGCTACTAGTACTTATATCATTACTTTTATATTCCACAAAATAATCCCATTGTTAAATGTTGACACACAACTAAACAAAACCTCATAATGCCCTATATAAAAACTGCTGGGGAATTAGTCAGTGGTTTATTTAATATAATGACAAAACATTGTCTCGGCAATCACCAACTCAGGTGTTATATACAGTATATACTGAAAAGGCAATGGTCAAAATATCAGCATCACAAATATGGTCTCTCTTTTTAGTTCTGCCAGACCTACAATTTTGATCTGCTGCCTTAAAGTGATATCGCACACATCGAGCTGAAATTAACAAGGGGTGCAAATTAACAGGCTGCTGGCGATCTCCCCTCTTCATTGGCTCACAGCGCACCATGTGACGTGTCGCCGCACGGGAACACAATCTTGTTGTATCCCCAGCTGGCTGATGCGCCACAGTATGAAGTGGGACAAGAAACACTGGGGCCTGCTAGAAAGGAGGAGAGGGACTGGTCAGAGGCGCGCACGTCACCGCGCGCGCCGCCGTCAGCAGCGGGGACCTAGCCTGATGATCAATGCAGAGGAGATGATGGCCGCAGAACCGAGGTTACAAGACCAGAGTCTGCTGGAGCAGGTGTCACAGAATCATGCTCCTGCTGCAGCTACAAGATCTCCCTGCTGCTGCACACAACTACTCAGGGTAAGAAAGGGGTGTAAAACAGAGCGGTGTTTAAAACGGAAGATGGAGCAGGAGTAAAACGGAGGGGTGTTTAAAACGGAAGATGGAATGCTGGAGAGGCTGCGGACAAAAGGAAGACATGGCTCACATTTGGTGGACATGTCCGGAAATTCAGAAATACTGGGAAACCATACAGTCTATAATTACAGAGGTCATAGGCCTCACTATACCCATTGATCCGCTGACCTACTTACTGGCCAGGCCAATAGAGAATATTGACCGCCCAACTAAGAAATTAATCTCCTTCATTCTCACGGCGGCTAGATGTGCGGTGGCCGCCTCATGGAAGAAGGTGTCTCCCCCCCCAAGCAAACAGTCATGAAAATAATCCAGGAGGTAATGCTCATGGAGCAACTATCAGCCTTCTTGAAAAGAACTGCGGCCTCTTTCTACAATGTGTGGGAACCGTGGCAGATACGTCCAGCTAATTAACCCTGCCCCAACTCCCCCCCACAACTAAGGATGATCAGGTCAAAAGAAAACGCCATACGGGACACTGAGGAGGGTGGGACACCCCCCACCCCCACACTCCCCCCACCCCCACACTCCCCCCTCCCAACTCCCCTCCCGCCCCTCCTACCTTCTCTATTTCTGTTTCCTTCCCCCCCCCCCTCGCGTGCCCCTACGGCCCGAGAAGAATGGCCGGGGGCATGTTGAGACTGTGTAAAAGAAAAAAATCCTGTATTAGGCTAAGATATAACTGTCATAATGTATGCTGTATCAATGCCTAATAAAAAAATTTGAAACAAAAAAAAACGGAAGATGGAGCAGGGGTAAAACGGAAGATGGAGCAGGGGTAAAACGGAGGGGAGAGGAATATGTCAAAATGGAAGGGGGTATGTGAAAATGAGGGGGTATGTCAAAAGGGAGGCGGGATAAAAAACTGAGGGATGGTATGTAAAAACGGAGGGGGGTAAAACGGAGTTGAGAGAAAGAGAGGAGGTAAGAGAGAAGGGGGTGAAAGAGAGGGGGGTGAGAGAGAGGGGTGGAGGTGAGAGAGGGGGGAATGTGAGGGGGGAAGAGAGAGAGACAAGGTGAGAGGGAGTTAGATAGAAAGAGGTGCGAGAGGAGGGTGAGAGAGAGGGGGTGAGATAGAGGGGGTCAGGGTTAGGGGGAATGAGGAAGAGAGAGAGGGGATGAGGGAGAGAAAGACGGGACGGGAGAGTGAGAGAGGAGGTGAGAGACAGAGGGGTGAAAAGGGGGTGAGAGTGGGTGAGAGAAAGAGGGGGTGAAGGGTGGATAAGAGAGAGGGGGTGAGAGAAAGAGGGTTGTGAGAAAGAGAGGGGGTGAGAGAGAGAGAGAGGGGGGTGAAAGAGCAATGTGGGGACAAGGGGAACATGTGGGAGAAAAGCTGAAGAAAAGGGGAGAATGTGGGGGAGAAGCTGGAGGGATTGTATCACGCCGGTCCAACCAACATACAAAAATGTAAACATTTTGGGGGAAGGGCACTCGGCTGAAGGTTTGCCTGGGGTGCCAAATACCCTTGCACCGGCCCTGTGCTCTCGCAGTACACACACATAACTGGTTTATAGGTCCTTGCTACTTTGATGTCTGGAGTCCTAATCTCTAATTGTCCACCCAGGTCCTTACTTGAAGGAGAATGATTCCTCAGCTAACAAAACAGGGGCATTTACTGTAGTTCTCAAGTCCAAGAAACATTTTCAACCATCCTTAAAATAGTCCCCACAATGTCAAATTTAAATATGGCCATGATCTACACCCTTACAAATCCTCCTCACACATTCTCTTTCTCTCCATGTTTCTCCTCCTTGCTTCTGGGGATATCTCTCCCAATCCTGGCCCCTGTTTTATTTGTACATGCTCTCTTCCTCACCACCCACATCCAACTTATCCTCCTCGTGGTGTAAATCTCTCTAAACTCATACCCATCCCGTCAACATCCCTCCCTTCTCCATTTCTCTTGTGCCCTTTGGAATGCACACTCCCTTTCAAATAAGTTCCTGTTTATACTCTCGTCTCATTCCGCTCCTTTTAGATATAACCGAGACTTGGCTCACTCAGTCTCACTCTGCACTGGAAGCTGCCCTCTCTTATGGTGTCCATTCTATCATACTCTGCACCGCTATGGCAAGGGTGGAGGCGTGGGGCTCCTCCTCTCCTCTATATGTTGTTAACGAACCCTTCCTACACCTCCCTCTTTTTCCTTCCTTTGAGGCTCACACTGTCCAACTTTGTTCTCTTCTCCCTCTCCAGGTGTTGGTTATCTATCGCCTACCTACCTCTACTCATCCCCTTCTGTCTTTCTCTCTGACTTTTAATTCTGGTTCTCCTTCTTTCTATCCTTCAACTTCCCTTCTCTTCTGCTAGGGGATTTCAACTGTCATATTGATGACCCCACACTATGTTGGGCTTCCCCCTCACTAACCTCTTCTTTTGGCCTTCACCACTGGACTGCAGCCAGCACCTACAAGGATGCCCACTAACTAGACCTGGTTTTCACAAAAATCTTTCCTCTCTCTGATTTCTCCTCTGATTTATGCTCTCTCCATTCTCCTCCTCTTCACCTCCATCAACCCCTAATTTCTACAGAGACCTTCGTTCCATTAATGTACCGGCTCTTGACTCCACTTAATGCTCCTCCCTCAAAAGTATCCACACAAAAACACCACTAAGAAGAACTAAGAAGAAGTTTGGACTTATTTCTCTTCATATTTATGATGGGTTGCCGAATTGGTTGCACTCCAATCAATGGAGAGACTTTGAGAGCAAGTTGATCAAGGAGCTTCTCAACTTACTCAACATCAAGAAATCTCATACCATCCCAATGAGACGCTCTGCTGGAAAGGTTCAATCGAACCCAGCTGGATACTCTGAAAGCCTAATAGAGTAAACATGTTGAATCGTTAGTGCATGCGTACAATTGCACCAGGCATGAATCCACGGGGTTCACACCATACTTCATGATGTTCGGGCGAGAAGCATGACTGCCTGTGGACATCCGTCTCCGGGTATCTACCGATGGGGTACCCAAACATTATAAATATGTGAGACAGCTCCAGGACAGTCTTCACAGAGCCTATCAGTTGGCAGAGAAAGCCACCGCCCAACTGAATGTGAGCAACAAGCGTAGATATGACCATAAGGTCTGCTATAGGGAACTTTGGCCTGGAGACACCATTCTCCTGTGAAATCTAGGATTCCCTGGCAGACCGCTGGTGTGACGGCCCCTTTGAAGTAGAGTCCCAGATGCCGGGCATCCCTGTCTACAGAATCTGAGACACAGATGGAAGGGTAAAGGTCTGGCATCGCAATCACTTGCTACCCATTCCTCAAGTGGGGGACAGTGAACCCGAACCAGGGTCAACAGCAGCGGCCAGTGAGCCAGAAGAGTCCACAGAGAATCTAGCTTCGGTAGCCGAACCGAACCAAGACCTTTTGGAAGGAACCTCCGCCAACTCGAATGGAGGCTAGTGGACACCACCTGAAGAAGCAATGGGAAATGGGCCAGTGCCCCAAGTACCCTCCCCAGTGTCTTCCACAAGCCATCCACTTGACCCAAGAAGCCCGAGCTTCATTCACCAAAGAGACTTCTCCCACGAGGAAGAGACTCGCAGGAGTCAGTGAGTGAGACATCCTCTCACTAGAGTGGCATACGATTCATTAGAGGCACCTTACTATGAGTCTCAGCAGCTGTCTTGGAGCAGGTTAGTGTCTGTGATAACCATGCTCACGGAACTCCGGTGTGCGCGGCCTGTGGTCTGGGACCAGACCATAGGTCCCTATAGACTTTAAGGGAGATGCTTCCACTGGAACTCCCTCGAGATGGACGCCTCCGGAAAGGAGAGAGGATCCGGTAGTCCGCTTTGTGTGCTCACAGTGCGGTTCTGCGGATCCACCATCTCCAGACTGTCCTGGTCTGGCCTGAGACCAGGAAAGGTACCCAGGTGCACTAACGGCCATACACAGGGGGTAGCGCTACTCCACAAACTCTTTGGGTGGGCATGGTCTGTGAACACTATGGTGGTTAGGTGACCAGGCACCCTTAGTACTTTGGGGCAGCCCTACCAGGGGTAGTGAACACTGTGCGGGTTATTGTATTGTGTTGGTGTACTGTGTATGGTTATTGTTATTATATTATTAGCGTGTGTTTTAGTTAACAGTTATCTTTTAACTGTGTGTGCGTATTTCTAAACACTGTATTGGTTCCTGTGAAGGGTTATCCTGCAGCGCGAGGAACCCTCCCAGGTGGAGGCACTATACTCAGATGACAAGCTCACCCCAGGCTCCCAGCGACGGAGGCTTAGACCTTCTGTGAGCCACAGGTAAAGACAGCACGCGTCGTTCCCTTAGTTACAGGGAGAGGGGGCTACAAACACATACAAACTTACTGGTCCAGCCTCTTTGGAAGTGTAATCTGGTTGTGCTTTTAAACCAGTTTTCTAATCCTTTATAGTGAAAAAAAGAACTTGTCAGAACAAGACATTTTGCAAGTCGTTATGCAAAATAAGAAATAAAGCCAAAGACAGCTCTTCTTTATCACAAATACTTTTCAAGCTGTACCAAAATAGAATCAAAGCACAAGGCAATTAATTGCAAGATCCCCTAATTAAGCTGTCAAGTTGTCTGCTTTACAATGTAAGCGTTACTTTGTGATAACAGAGCTTCAAGCTATTTGCAAAGGAAAGTTTCTGTGGAAGTTTACTGCTCATTTTAAGGAAACAGATGAGTGTAGTTGAAGGTAACTTACATGCGGAAAAGGGACTTGCCGAAAGATGTGCCTGCCAGTACAACTACCAATAGTGCAGAATGATGTGAACATTATCCTGCAAGCCATGCTGGCAAGAAGGTGAAACTGCAGCCTGTGCCAGCATTCAAAAGACAAGAGCATCTCTGCCTGTTCAATATCAGCTACTTTTAGTCCAGTTGCAATTAGGGAAGGAAACATAATATAAAATATATATATATCTAATGCCCCTTCCAAAAAAGAAAATGCTGCAACTAATTGGATGATAATGAACCTTTTAAAGCACTCAATTTCTCCTATGCTGAAGCATAACATACTTGAAAAGCATGGGTTTTCTATTGTCACTTTCCTTCACCTCTAAAATAGTAGTATTTTTTTCATGTCTGTTGTCAAGGTTGAAAATGGGATTAGAGGGTCTATGTATTAAAGCTGCAGTTCAAACTGTCGTTTAAAACAAACCAAAAAATTAATTCAATATGTGCATGAATACAATCTACACACTGACAAGTGATTAGCTAAGTTGCTGATCGATCCGTTCCCCTGTAATCGATAACGGAAGATTTGGCTCAGGGGTTCACTAAATGCATCTTGGGTAGGGTGACCAGATTTACAAAAGAAAAAACCCGGACACATTAAAAAATATATTTATAAAACAAATGACATCAACTGCGCTTTATGTCTCCTTTATGTCTCTTCGCCCCTCTCACACACACAGCCTATTCTCTCCCCCCATCCCTCCATTCTCGTTCACCTCCCATCCCCGTTTCTCACCCATCCCTCCATTCTCATTCCCCCCTTTCCATTCTGTCTCTCTCCCCATTCTCTGTGTCTCTTTCTCCCCCATTCTCTGTGTCTCTCTCTCTCCCCCATTCTCTGTGTCTCTCTCTTCCCCATTCTCTGTGTCTCTCCCCCCTCCATTCCATGTCTCTCTCTCCCCCATTCTGTGTCTCTCCCCCATATTCTGTGTCTCTCCCCCATTCTGTGTCTCTCTCTCCCCCATTCTCTGTCTCTCTCTTCCCCATTCTCTGCGTGTCTCTCTCCCCATTCTCCGTGTCTCTCTCTTCCCTCCATTCCATGTCTCTCTCTCTCCCCCATTCTCTGTGTCTCTCTCCCCATGCTGTGTGTCTCTGTTTCCCCATGCTGGGTGTGTCTCTCTTTCCCCATTCCTTGTGTCTCTTTCCCCATGCCTTGTGTGTCTCTCTTTCCCCATGTCTTGTGTCTCTCTCTCCCCATGCTGTCTCTCCCCCCATGCTGTGTGTGTGTCTCTCTCTCTCTCTCTGTCCCCATGCTGTGTGTGTCACTGTGATCTGTGTGATCCCTATTAACACGCACTCACAGTGCACTAGTACATAGTATAAGAATATAATATCCACTGATAAATGCAACTACCCCACTACCCCGCCAGGGGCTAACAAAGGTGACAGACGGGCAGTCTGTTAAAAACAGAAAATAACAAAACTTGAATGAAAATAAATATAACATCGAAACAAGTGAAGGTATGTACAAGTGAAAATAAAAGAGGAACAAAAATGATCCCCAGAGGGGAAGGTGCTAGGAGGAAAATTAGTAGTAGCAGGAATAAGCTAAATAGCTAATCAGTAGTCCTAACCAAACCACTACCAATTGACCAAATGGTCCGGTGAACAATGCCTCATACCTACAAATAAGAACCCTGCACAGCTGTATAACCCACTGATGCAAAATACATATAGTGTGTTGGAACAACCGCAGCTGAAATATAGGATGGTATAGTGTGGCTACAGCATAACATGAACACTGTGTGCACAGTTGGTAAGTATACCGGCTGAGAGTAAGTCAGAGATGAAGTATATTGCCTGTGATCGCCACACTGATCAAACTTCTTCAGGGGAAGGAGTGAAGTGTCTTGCGACACGAAACGTACGTCAGGGTGCAGTGACGTCACGTTCGTGACGCCTGCAAGTGGGACGGTGCTAAGGACGGTGGAGCAAGTCAGCCTCTTACCATGCCCAGGAAACAGTTGTATACCTGCCTTTGCACTTGTGTCGGCTTTCGCTGGTAACTGTTTGCTGCGGCTGTTGCTTTTCCAACCTGTCAGGAGTTTGATCAGTGTGGCGATCACAGGCAATATACTTCCACTACGTTACACACACATTCATCTCTGACTTACGCTCAGCCGGTATACCTACCAACTGTGCACACAGTGTTCATGTTATGCTGTAGCCACACTATACCATCCTACTGTATATTTCAGCTGCGGTTGTTACTACACATTTCCTCTCTGCGATATCATCCTGGATGGCCCTCCGCCGACAAACTTAACATGGCAAAAATAGAGCTCATTACTTCCTCCCAATCCTGGCCCTACTACCTCCTTCCACATTACTGTTAGAAGTACTATCATTCACCAAGTAGCCCAAGTACGCTGCCGAGGGGTCACACTCGACTCCTCTCTCACATTCAAAACGTATCTAAAACCTGTTGCTTTTTCCTCCGCAATATAACAAAGATACGCCCTTTCCTCTGTTAGTCGACTGCTAAAACTCTGACTCAGGCCCCCGTTCTCTCCCTTCTCGATTACTGTAACCTCCTGCTGTCCGGCCTTCCTGCCTCTCACCTGTCTCCCCTACAATCTATCCTTTACACAGCTCACAATACATAAAGAGAAAGAATCCTCTAACAAGCACTCTGCCTCCACTAATATAGAAAATAATAAATTGTTTATTAAATGGGAGAAACAAAAGAAGTAAAACCTAATAGGTGCTGAGTAGTGTTGCCATAGTACTGTACGTGGGTATATATGTGCAAAGGCAGGTATACCTGCTGCCTATATATATTGCCGTAACACAGTAATAATAAATTATATATACTGGTAGCTCCTAGGTTGTAACACACATACCTCTCCATATATTACAGGCAAGCATATATGCCTCAACGTAATGAGCAGATAGTGCTACAGTATGTAAACCTTGGTGACACAATGACACCATGCACTGATCCCCAAGTGTATAAAAGCCCTTGGTTTATAAAAACACAATACAAATACACAATACAAATACACAATACAAAATACTCTTGGGGATCAGTGCATGGTGTCATTGTGTCACCAAGGTTTACATAGCACTATCTGCTCATTACGTTGAGGCATAAATAGGACAACTGAATTTCTTCTTTTGTGGAGTCTTGGCTGAGTGCAAATGTTACAGGTAAATGGAATTACTAGGCTTTCACGCTTCTTTCAGAGCCTACAGATTTGTTTTGATTCGTTACTACCTTCTTCAATGCTAGGCATTTAACCTCATAACTAAAATGTTGTGTAGGGATGATTGCACTATTTACAATAACTCTCTATGTTAAAGCTTCTGAATCGAACCATAAAAGCATTTAGTTTTCATTAGCTGCTCCCCATTATAGGTCAGTTGCTACATGATGGTAACTCAAAGTATACAGTAAATGTATTTATAAAATATTTTACCAGGCAGTAATACATTGAGAGTTACCTCTCGTTTTCAGGTGTGTCCTGGGCACAGAGTTATGATGACAAATAATACATGCTTACAAATACATAGTTACATAAGTGAACAGGATATACATTATATACAAGACATTGCATGCACGGTTAGAGATAATATATATTATAGGCGTATGTAACAGTTACAGACCAGATTCAAATGTGAGACAACTTTACTTTTGAAAGAACTTAGACTGCTGGTGGCTGTGAGAGTCTCCGGTAGATTGTTCCAGTTGTGAGGTGCACGGTAAGATGTTTGCATTAACCTCTCTACTGCCACTGTGGTTAAAAGTGCATCTTACGGACTGCTGATAACCAAGCTGTCAAATAAGCAGTGCCGTTATTTGCAACAGTGAAGCACTTTGAGTTCAATTGGGAGAAAAGCACTATATAAATAAAGTTATTATTATAAATTGGTAAACACATTTCTCGTGCTTCTACCTGAAGTCCAGATAATAAGGTGTATTTTGCATATAATTATAAATTGCCCATGTTTAAAGGCAATGAGCAGTGCACACTCCAAAATACTTATCTTATATCTTCCTAAATCCTAGTTGCCTATACAGATACCCTAAGCTCCTTATGGCTCCTTATACATATTTAGTAACTTTGCTGTTTTACCTTGTGGGCATTAGCTTGTTATGTGGCAACAGAAATGGACCAACTCACCTATAAATGGCATGTATCAAATTATCTATTTTTGTCAGTCATTTGTTTCCCTACACTTTTCATGGCTTCATGGAGAGGTGAGGTGGCAAAAAACCTCATACAGTATATGTACATTATTTAACGTTTCTTCCATTCGACGCAGTTGCATACAGAAAATAAGTACGAAACAGCAGTGTGTACAAGCACAATTTAATTTGGCTTGATACTGAAACCCAGGAACGTCATATATGCCCGAACATACAGAACTGTACTGCACATTTGTTCCC